>NW_004949134.1:3241608-3249999 GCF_000317375.1 Microtus ochrogaster | reverse complement strand
TGTCCTGCAGAATGTCTTGCAGACTCCTTCATGAATCAGGAACCCCGAAAGATCATCTCACCTTTAGGCAAGTTCAGCAGTCCTCTCTCTGCGGTTTCTCTGTGTCCAGTTTATGCAATAGTCCAGGCAAGAACAGTTTCTTGCCCAAATGGCTATCCAACTCCATAAGGATCCTCTTCAGTACCCATCTTCTTCTTGAAGTAGATTGGTGCTGCCAGGAGCAGAGTGTCTCATTGTCATGAAAAATCCTAAGTTATTAAAACATTAAATAGCATATTTTGTAGTCTTTGAAAGATATGAAGAATGCCTATCTAACTGAAATATATATCTATACATCTAGAAAATATAACTAACATGACTACAAACTTGACTATTATTAATGATTATCCATTAACAACAAATATAGTAACTTCCTACTTCCATTTCTCTTTGAAACAGTATTCATAATAACACGGAGTAATGCAAATCCCGTATGTGACTGATTACAACTTTGAGTAAATTGCTTGTGCTTCTAACTTTTCAATTTGTTTGTCTATATAATTGAAAACGATAAAATACCTATGGGCCTCTAATTTGTCATAGTAAACAGTGGAGATTGTAAATGTTATTTTTTCTCAGAATACTGATAAAGTCAGAGAAATATATGAAATTTTTACTGTAATTCAGTAAAACAAATGTCAGTAAAATACTTTTCTAATGAAATTGTTCTAAGCTTGATGAGCTGGGAAAAGTTGGTAGGCACACAGTACTAGAAATGTAACAGAAAATAAAAAATCTTCACACAAGATTCTTTGAGACTCTTAAAAGTAAAAAATAAATCATTATATAAAAATACAGCATGTCATTTAATTTTCTTAAGACAAAATTTACTTTATTATTACCATTTTATTGCTCAATTGTGTGTTCTTTTCAAGAGTCTATGATATAACTGGCTCAATTGGACACTTTTTTCTATCCTATATGATTTTAATTTGTTTTACCCTAATCTGGAAGCATGACTAAGCTAGAACATTCAAAATGCCTCATTAATGTAACTGACACATTGACAAGGAGAGCAGACAAGCAAAACTTTAAGATAGAAAGATGATTGGTCTCTTTCTCTTCCAATTTGTTGCCAGGGACTTTCTTCTGCTGTCTCTAGTAGTGCAGTCAAATTTCCTACATGATAGCTCAGAATTCTTAAGTGCAGAAAAGCATGAAGTTTCTAAGTACCTTAAAAATATATATCTACAACTGGCACTGAATCCTTTTTTACCCATTGGCTAAGGATATTCACAAAGGCAGTCATTATTCATTGTGGGAATAAAATAATTGGTTATTTGTTATAACAGTTCATTAAAAATTTGAGTGAGATGGCTCACTGTGCACAGGTACTTGCCAGCAAAATTGAACATCTGAGTTCTGTTCCTAAAACAAACATTGTGAAATGAAAGAACCAACTCCTCTAAAATTTGTTCTCTGGCTTACCCGTGTGGTTTGGCAGATGTGCATCTTCCTCGACATATACATAAATAAATATATACATGAAATAAATGTTTTTGAAGAACTAGAGCTCTGCCACTACTTTTCTGAGATGATTAGTAACAGATAAATATGTTCTGGATTCAAGGCCTTAGTGTTTGGAGAATAAAAATAGTCATTCAATGAATCATGATATATAGTTCTTCAAGAGGATCATTATAGAACATTATATATAATATATTAATTATATATATAATTTTTTAAATATCAAAAGATTTTGTATTGTAATCATATAATCATGAAATTTGCAGATCAGTGCCTTGCTCAACTATCTTCAGAGAAGCTTCCTTTTGCAGCATATAAAGACAAATACAGAAGGCCACAGACCGACGATATGCAGAGAATGAGAGACCTTGGAACACTCAGATCAAAAAGGAAGTTTCCGTAAAATTCCTCACCTAAGGTTTCAGGGAACCCTACAGAAGAGGAGGAAGAAAGAGGGTAGAAGACAGAGGGTATGAAGGATACCAGCAAATGAGTCTTTCTAAATACAACACAGCTGGTCATAAATGAACTCACAGAGACTGAGGCAGCACACACAAGGCCTGGAATGTGTCTGCACCAGATGGGTCCCAGAACTGAGATAAGAAGTGGACACAATCCCTCATCCCTCAGATGCTATCTCTAATGTATAACCATTTGAATATTAAAAAGTTTTTTTTAACGAAATTTACTGGGGAAACCAACTTATCTTATGCCCAGCAGTAAACGACCAATACAAAATTATCTCAATGGTATCGTTGAAGTTTCTTTGTCTCATAATGGTCTATCAGGATATTTTTCTTTTAACCTTACTGGTTCGTTGTATAAGAATTATGTATTCTGGATTTATGTTTTTATAGAATTGCTGTATGTACAAATTTTTCTGTCTCTGTATCTTTGTGTTAGGTGCTTTTTCTTTGACAATTTTGTGGCTATCACTAGCATAGGGCCTGACTGCATTTCCTCTTGTCATAAAGAAGGATATGAGTGTCTGAATCCCCCCATATTGGTTTCGACATTTTAATCCCAAAATGATAATATTAGGAGGTAAGTATTTTCAAAACATCATTAAGTCTTGTGGGTAGGTTTCACATTGGTCAAATTAATGCCCTTACTAATAGTGTCTAAAGAAACTTCCTTTCTTCAATTTATAAGACATACTGAATAGTCACCATATCTGATAAATGGAGTTTCACTGAATACTTAATCATCTAAGACCTTGATCTTGGCACTAATAGATAACTTCAGAATAAAAAAGAAAAAAATTAGCTTCTGTTACATTTATGGAAGTACTGGAAACGCACAATCATAATATGAATGTAAGACAAAAGTAACAGTATCCAGAAACTTGAATAACCAAGGACTTCTCTGAAAAGAGTTTAGATTAGTGGTTCTCAACCTGTGGATCAAACCTCTTCAGGGTCAAATATCAGATATCCTGCATATCAGCTATTTATATTGTAATTTATTACAGTATTAAAATTACAGATATGAAGTAGCAATGGAATAATCTTATGGTTGGGAATCACCACAACATGAGGAACTGTATTAAAGGATTACAGTATTAGCAGGGTGAGACCACCGGTTTAGATTCCCTAATTCTTTCTTTTGTATCATTTTAAGATGTATTAAAGTGACATCTTATTGTATAAATAGAAACTTGTTAAATTATTTCAAGAATATAGATCAGAAATTATTGCAGAAAACTGTTTTTTCATTCCTGGCTGCTCAGACCAAAATAATCACACAGAAACTATATTATTTGTAAAACTGTTTGGCCAATAGCTTAAGCATATTTCTGGTTGACTCATATCATAAACTAACCCATTTTCATTAATCTGTATATTGCCTGTGGCTATAGCTTACTGGGTAAAGTTCCTTCTGGTGTCTGTTTCTGGTGGGGCTACATGGATTCTCCTTGACTCTGCCTTCTTTCTCCCAGCACTCAGTTAAGTTTTCTAACTTAGCTCTATTTCTGTTAAGTCACTGGCTGAAACAGATTCATTAATTAACCAGTAAAAGCAACACAGAGACAGAAGGACTTCCCACACCAAGAAATATTTATAATACTTTTAATAAATGATGAAATATACTACACAGTTATGTCCAGCTATTTTTAAAGAGCCTGTATTAATAAATTCAACTGTGGAAGCTATCCAAGTTTTCCTTTTGTTGCTCTGATAAAAAAAAAAAAACATGACAAACAGCAACTTAGAAAAGAAATGGTTTATTTCAACTTACACTTCTAGGTCACAGTTCATTACTGAGGAGAGTCAGAACAAAAACTTAATTAGGAACCTGAAGGAAAAACTAAGGAGGAACATTACTAACTGGATCCTACCCAATTAAATTTATTTATATATATATATATATGTGTATATATATACACACACATATATATACATATATATATATCTCAGGCCTATATGCATAGTGATGGACTTCCTTACAATGGGTTGGGCCCCTTCACATCAATAAACTATCAAGATTATCTCCCACAGATATGACTACAGGTCAATAAGATTTTGGTAATTTCTCAATTGAGGCTTCTTTTTCCCAGGTAACTTGATCAAACTGACAATGCAAACAAACAAACCATCACAGAAACCCAAAGTAAATCAAGATATTTAAGACCCTTTCCTTGAGGAAGGTGAATCTTTGTAAAAGTCTGCTCTAATGAAGCAAAGAAGCAATAGCCTTTATTTTAAAATCACACTTAGAGAGCTTTACTGTAAACCACAGTTATCCATGATTTAATTAGGTTTATATTATACAGAATCAGATATAATCAGGCATGCTTATCACATTTGTCAGGCTCGCATCTATATGAATTTGTCTCACAGGTTTGGTCATCCTTCAGGGTAACCTGTCCATATATAAAATAACACTATATTTAGAACAAATACTATACCAATGTGGAACTTCTGTTACTTTTGCTTTGAAAATTGTCTCCATGAAAGAAAATAGGTACCACAAAGAGATAACCCTCATTTATGCTACTAATTCATCTACTATACAGTTCAGTATCAGTAACTCACTTCCTGTGGGTTGGAAAACTTTAAGCAAACAGCCAGGCAATAAATATTTACAGCTTGGTGAAACATATGTTCTCTATCTGTCATTGCACTGTGATGTTAGTCATTGAAAATACATTAAATACATGCTAACTATATCCAAATAAACCTTGATTAATAAAATCAGTAGCAATCCAAATATAGATCATGAAGCACAGTTCACCGATGTAGGATGTCCTTTTGTATGCTGTGAATACGTGTTTCTCTTATTGCTTGATGAATGATGCAATTTTAGCCAGTGGCCAGGCACAATATAGCTAGGCAGAAAATCGAAAAAAAAATAAGGATAGAGAGAAGGCAAAGTCAGAGAGACACCATGTAGCTGCTGGGGAAGCAAGATGTCAGGGAATCACTAGTAAGTCACAGCCACATGGTGATACACAGATTAATAGAAAGGGAATAATTTATAAGACAGAGCTAGCCAGTAAGAAGTCTAAGCCATTGGCCAAACAATTGTGACTGATAATATATCTCAGAGTGTTTATTACATAAGTGGCTGCAGAAACACAGTAGGTTGGAGAAAATCTAGTCCCGTGGGATTGGTGGGACAGAGAAAACTCTCCATCTACAGTTTGCCTTCTATTATTCTGTGATACTTTAGCTCTTCTAGTATATTTCCTAGACATAATTTCAGGTTTCTATTTTTACTTTAACATGCTGTATTACCTAAAACATATTAGGTATATAATAAATATCAAACACAATATTGATTCTAATAAGAATTGTTCTATTTTTGTTAAAACTCATTATACTACAAAAGTGTTAAGAATGTTATTGAGTATTCTGAACAAATTCTGAAGTCCAGTCATGAAATAAAAATAATGCTTACTGGCATTCTAATAGATATTTACAATGACATTGTCTTTCTTTTAATGTAATAATGTTCATTATTAGTATTCATTTACAGTAGTACAAGTTCCACTCAGGTCCTGTGTATGATAGACAGAGTGTTCTACCACTGTCCTATAACAACAATAACAACATCATCATCATCATCATCATCATCATCATCATCATCATCATCATCGTCATCATCATCATCATCTATGCTCTAGTAATGTATAAGCATGCATGGTCAGCCTGTTTATGGCAATTATCCAGTTGTTCCTATCCTGAGGAGTTCTAGATATTTGTGTTATTGTCATACCCAAGGTTTCAAAGTCTTCTTTTATACTATATATCCAGTGTTTTGGAGCCTTACTCGTCGCCTTATCTCATGTACTTCTCCAGAAGTGCTATCTTTGAGGACATTGTCCTATATCCTCAGCCCAATATCTTCTTTGTTCCCTTAAGAATGACAATCTGAGGTCCACTGAGACGGTACAAAGGATAGAGGCACTTGACCTCAAGCCTGTAGACCTAAATTTTATCCTAAAAACACACAATGTGGAAGGAAAGAACCAACTACAGAGAGATGTTCTTTGGCCTCACACACATGCACACACATACACATGAATGCACAAACACATAAGAAACTGATAGATAGATAGATAGATAGATAGATAGATAGATAGATAGATAGATAGATAGATAGATGAATGAGGGATTGATGAGAGATAGATCAATAGAGATGAATGGAGAGATAAATGAAATATATTTAAGACATGAAAGTTATGTGAGGAATTTAGATATTGATGAGATTGTGCATGTATCTATTGGTCAGAAAATTCCATGTGTTTCTGGCAAGAACTGATGTATGTACATTAGAAGTAGCTTATAAGATGACTTTTAAAATACATGTTCAATCTACCAATCATCTAAATACCAACCAATGTGGTGAAAAGAACACTGGAGTTATTTTCTTAGGCTTAAAACAGAGGGAAAATTCCACACATTTATTTCTCCTGCTTTCTACCTTATACATTTATTTTTTATATTTGCTAATATAAATCCCATGCTTTAAAAATAGAACACCAGGAACTGCAGAGAAATAGTGCTAAAACCCTTGTTGGGCTTAACCTAGAATTCTCTCCACTTCTGAACATCCAGATACATTAATTCTTTTTTGGTAGTTTGTTTGTTTTTTCTTTCTTTTAAAAACAAGGTTTTTCTGTGTAGCCTTGGAGCCTGTCCTGGAACTCGCTCTGTAGACCAAGCTGGCCTCAAACTCACAGAAATCCACTTGACTCTGCCTCCCAAGTGCTCAGATTAAAGGCATGTAGCACCATCACCTGACCTTGATAAATTGTAGGAGGAGGGCCTGCTTGTTCATCTTGGCTGCCTGGCTAACTTAGACCCAAAATAATTACACAGGAACTGTATTAATTAAATCACTGCTTGGCCCATTAGCTCTAGCTTCTTATTGACTAACACATCTTAATTTAACCTATTTCCATTAGTCTGTGTATCACCATGTGGCAGTGGCTTACCGGAAAAATTTCTGCATGTTTGACTCTGGCAGGGGCTCGATAGCATCTCTCTCCCTGCCTTAGTTCTCTCAACATTCAGTCCAGTTTTTCTGGCCTACCTCAGTTCTACCCTATTAACAGGCCAAGGCAGTTTCTTTATTCACTAGCCAATAAAAGTAACACATAGACAGAAGGACCTCTCACACCATTTCCCCTTTTCTGTTTAAACAAAAAGCAACGCTTTAACTTTAACATAGTAAAATTACATATCAAAAAAGGCATCAAGCAAGAATTACAAGTACAATATTTATACCTATTTTATCTTTTATCATAACTAAGAAAAACTACCTATTCTTCAACTCCATCAAAGACTCCAGAAGGATATAATATTACTTAATTAAACAAGAAGTACATTTTAAGCAACTTCCAAAATTATAGAATTGACAGAGATATCTCACTACCTGGACAGTCACCCAAAATTCTTATGTATCAATGGGGCATCCATCTTCAGCCCACAGGGCCATAAAATCCAGTAGACTTTTCCACTAAGCAGGAAATTTCAAAGACTGTTATGCCTATACTGGCAGTTTGTCTGTCACAATTTTCTGTGTCCTGCATAATGTCTAGCAGACTCTTTCATGAAGTAGGAACCCCAAAGGATCATCTCACCTCTAGGCAAGTTCAACAGTCATTTTTCTGTGGGTCCTGCATGTCCAGTTCAGCAGTCCAGGCAGGCATAGTTTCTTCCTCAAATGACTAGCAAACTCTATAAGGAGCCTCTTCGATGCCCATCTTTCTATTGAGTAATTGATGCTGCCAGGAGCAGATGTTTCTCATTGTCATGAAAAGTTCTAAGTTATTAAAACATTTTAAATGCCATATTCTGAAGGTCTCTGAAAGATCTGAAGAATACCTATCCATCTAAAATACATCTCTGAATGTCTATAAAATCTAACATGACTACAAACTTGACTATTATAGATGATTTTCTATTATCTTATATTTCATAATTACATATTACATTTTTAAATGAACTACACAAACACAGTACTTTAATGAAGATCACAAATACATATACATATAATAAAATTGATCTTAAATTTGTATCAATAAACCAGGATCCATACCAATGCAAATTATTCATATCTATAGTATATCCACCTTTAAATGTATAGAAACATTTATAAACAATATTTGGGAATAGGGGCATAGTTTTGTCCATACTGCTTCCTGCTGATTGGGGTGTTGTTAGTCAGGTCTTTCATGGTGTGTCCTGTGTCCTAGGTTCATCTTAGTCAGCAGTTGGGCAAAGTAATTTTTGAGGAATTTTCCATCCAAACTACACCAATCTGGAAGCAATACACAGGGTCTCATCCTCTGTGGAAACAAGAGAAGAACCTCTTTTCCAAAACAACCTGGGTGGTTTGGATGCTCAACTTACTAAACCTGGATGGAGGTGGGCGGTC
>NW_004949134.1:3225484-3241243 GCF_000317375.1 Microtus ochrogaster | reverse complement strand
AATTTGAAGATAACACAATAATATACATAATCCGGACTCTCTGTGTATATTTCATCTTTACATGACTTATTAATGTTTTATTCTGTATCTTTAAAGACTTTACCCTTAAAAACATTTATTTCTTTTTATAACTCTCTATGTTCCATTTCTTCTCACTCCCAAGTCTATGTACATTTATCCAACACTGTGACCCATTTAAAGTTCTTTTATGTCTGAATTTGTCCGTATTGCATTATCTGTAATTCTTTAGTGTCTTGAAGAGCTTTTAAAATGGTAAGCAGCTTGGTTGCAGCTGCTCTAGATGCTGGCTCTGCCTCTCTCCACTTTCAAAATGGTGGACATACCATTACTGCCAGTCTGTTAGAAGCTGTGCTCAGCACTTTAACACTGAGAATGAGCATGCAGCACATAAACCCTTTTTATGTGAGTAATAGCTATATATGCCCTGCAGGGCACCATGAAGCATGAAAATATCTCTGTAAGGTAGCAGAAATCCACCATGCTCTCCTGCTTATGCATGCCTACCAGTCCTGATCCCATTGCTTGTTCAGGCAGGGGACACTGAATTGGTCTCAGCTACTTTCCTCCCTACCCTAAGTGGGCACACAAATTCCCAGGCCTATAAATGTCATTCAAATGCTTCATAGCCGGAGTTCGCACTAGCATAGCCCAGGAAACCACATTTTAAAACCTTGTGGCTTATTTTCTGCTATGACTGCATCAGAAAATCCTCTCTTAAGGGAGCTACAGCATGGTGCCCTGCAAACAGCAAGAAGCTGTATTAAACTCTATATGATTGTGCCTAGAATTTCTTTCCATGCCCTCTCAGGTTTTATGTGGATTTAGATAGCCATCTTGGTTCCAATTTGTAGGAGGAGGGCCCACTTATTCTTCCTGGCCACCTGGTTAGCTTAGACCTGAAATAATCATGCAGGAAGTATATTAATTAAATCACTGCTTGGCCCATTAATTCTAGCTTCTTATTGGCTAACTCTTACATCTCAATTTAACCCATCTTCATTAATCTATGTATCACCACTTGGCAGTGGCTTAACGGCAAATTTTTGGCATGTCTGACTTTGGCAGCAGCTCCACAACGTTTCTCTCCCTGCCTTACTTCTCCCAGCATTTATTTCAGTTTTCACCACCTACCTAGGTTCTGCCCTATCAACAGGCCAAGACAGTTCCTTTATTCATTAACCAATAAAAGTAACACATAGACAGAAATACTTCCCACACCTATACATGGTTAGCTTATTGAGACAACTTGAGATATTTAAATGATTTGCTGAATTTTGGCCACCTGAAATATGGTCCCTTCTTTCCTTGTTCATGCTTGCTTCAATAGACTACATCTCTTTAGTTCTTGCCATTTTTCTTCATTTGACATACATTACATTGTTCCATAACGTGGGTTTCTTAATAATATCTTTCATATGAGTCCTATAAATAATTAATATTACAATATCTAGGTCTAATAGTATCTATAGCACAATGTTAGTTACTTTTATTTCTGAATTTTATACTTTTGTTATTTCCAAAAGCATAGTGGTCATCTATTGATGGAACAATAATGTTTAATATTAACCCAAATGGAAAATGGCTTACAATGCATATCATCTTACTCGAACAACACTTCCCTGACTTCAAACTCTATTACAGAGCTACAGTGATGAAAACAGCTTGGTATTGGCATAAAAACAGAGATGTTGATCAATGGAATAGAATTGAAGACCCAGATATTAATCCACAAATCTATTAACACCTGATTTTCGACAAAAGAGTTAAATTTCTACAATGGAAGAAAGAAAGCATCTTTAACAAATGGTATTGGCATAACTGGATGTCAACCTCTAGAAGAATGAAAATAGTACCATATCTGTCACCATGTACAAAACTCAAGTCCAAATGGATCAAAGACCCCAAAACAAATCTGAAAACACTGAACCTGATAGAAGAGAAAGTGGGAAGTAGTCTTCAGCACATGGGCACAGGAGACCACTTCCTACATATAACCCCAGTAGCACAGAAAATAAAAGCAACAATGAATAAATGGGACCTCCTGAAACTGAGAAGCTTTTGTAATACAAATGACACTGTCATTAAGACAAAAATGCAACCTATTGAATGGGAGAAGATCTTCACCAACCTTGCATTGGAGAAAGGTCTGATCTACAAAATATATAAAGAACTCAAGAAATTAGACATTAAAATTCTAAATAACCCAATTAAAAAATGTTGTACTTAACTGAAAAGAGAGGTCTCAACAGAAATTCAAATGGCCAAAAGATACCTAAGAACATGTTCAACTTCCTTAGTGATCAGGGAAATGCAAATCAAAACTACATAGAGATACCATCTTACACCTCTCAGAATGGCTAAAATCAAAATCACCAATGATAGATAACCTATTCTGGAGAGGATGTGGAGTAAGGGGAATACTTATCCAGTGCTGGTGAGAATACCAACTTGTGCAACCACTTTGGAAACCACTTTGTGATGGTTTCTCAGGAAACTGGGAGTCAACCTACCTCAAGATCCAGCAATACCACTCTTGGGAATATACCCAAGAGATGCCCAATCATACTACAAAAGCATTTTTTTCAACTATGTTCATCGCAGCATTATTTGAAATAGCCAGAACCTGGAAACAACCTAGATACCTCTCAATGGAGGAATGGGTGAAGAAAGTGTGGCACATATACACATTAGAGTTCTACTCAGTGGTAAAAAGCAATGACATCTTGAATTTTGCATGCAAATGGATGGAAATAGAAAACACTATCCTGAGTGAGATAACCCAGACTTAAAAAGATGAATATGGTATGTACTCACTCAATAGTGGACTCTAGCCATAAACAAAGGACAATGAGCCTACAGTTCACAATCCTAGAGAAGCTAAATAATAAGGTGAACCCAAAGAAAAACATATACAGATCCTCTTGGAAATTGGAAGCAGACAAGATCACCGGGCAAAAGTTGGATGCATGGGGCTGGGGGTAGAGTAGGGGGTAGGGGAGAGGTGGAGAGAGAAGTGTGAAGAGGAGGACTGGGGAGAGCTTGTGGGAGTGGGATGGTTGAGATGGAGGAAGGGCGGATATGGGAGCAAGGAAGAAGGTATCTTAATTAAGGGAGCCATTTTAGGGTTGGCAAGAGAGCTAGCTTTAGAGGGTTTCCAGGTGTCCACAGGGATGTACCCAGCTAGGTATTTGGGCAGTAGAAGATAGGGTGCCTGAACTGTCCTTGTCCCATACCCACACTGATGAATATCTTGAATGTCACCTTAGAACCTTCCTCTGGTGATGAATAGAGATAGAGACAGAGACCCATATTGAAGTACTGGACATAGCTCCCAAGGTCCAGCTGAATAGCAGAAAGTGGGAGAAGATGAGCAAGGAAGTCCGCACCGTGAAGTTTTGGTCCATCCACTGAGACAGTGCGACGGATCTAATAGGAGCTCACCAAGGCCAGCTGGTCTGGGACTGAAAAAGCACATGATCAAACTGGATTTTCTGAATGCATCTGACAATGGGGGCTGACTGAGAAGCCAATGATAAGGGCACTGGGATTTGATTGTACTACATGTACTATCTTTTTGGGATCCTAGTCTGTTTGGATGCAGACCTTCCTAGGCTTGGGTGGAGGGTGGAGGGCCTTTGACTTCCCACAGGGCAGGATACCCTACCCTCTCTTAGGACTGGAGCATCAGGGGGGAGGGTGAGTGGGGAAGAAGGAGGTAATTAGGAGGAGGTAGAAGTTTTTAATGGTATTATTTATAAAGGAATAAAAAATACTTTAAAAAAGAAAAGAAAATATATCTGGATTAGTGTACGTAGGCAAAAAGTTTTCAGAAATGTAAGGCACACAGTTTTATAAATATGTAAACTTATATGCAAGGTGTAATATCACAAGTCTTCAAACCATTTGTTATAGAGAAACAATCTCCACAGGAAAATGGATAAAAGACCTTTCATAGCATTCATTAAATGAATTATTATAAAAACTCAAAGAATGAGCATAATTTTGTCATTAGACATTTCAGAGAAAATTTTCAGAAAATAAATAAAAATATGCCAAAATAAAACTTTCATGGACCCAGGCTACAGGGACTCGTGAACTGTTTTGTCTATTAATGTGTCTTGAAGCAGCAGATCCATGACCTAACAGTTATCTATTATTTGACTCATTCCTAGGAAAAGTGAGTTGATTTCTCAAAATTACCCTGAATATCTGTTATTTCACTTAGGATCACTGAAGTCACTGTCAAAAGTATTATTCAGTTTAAATTAAACATTTTCCATATCCACAGTATGAAAACCAATATTGTCATTAAACTTAGTAAACTAAACAATCAAAAGCCATCAGATAAAGTAGATGAAGTACTGAAAATCAGGTTTGCTCATCTTGAAATTGAGGAGGTATGATGAAGTCAACATTTTTATTACATTATACTCTTTGAATCCTACATTATGAAAGTTTGAATTTAGCTGAAAAATAGAGAATTGATCATACCAAAGGAACAGGTAGCTGATTTAGCTGAATTGTTTGCTACAGAACTGAGTCCTATTAAATCCATGTAAAGCAAAACTTGAGAGGCTCAACCCCCACTTCTAAGCATTTTATCCTGATGAAGTTTAATATGAAAATTACCCAAATCCCAGAGACACAAACATTGCAGTTGTTCTTTTTAAAACAGACACTCATCAGAGAATAAAAGGCATTTCTGCTGTTTTTTCCTTGAAAAAATAAGAATTGCCATGAAGTTTGAGAATAACTTGGCAGATTTATGCAAGCAAGTAGTAATATTAGCAATAACCAACATAAATGGCTTCCTGGCAGCTAAAGACAGGCAAGTAGAACCAGGCCAATAGACTGTAATTATACCTGAATAATGGAACAGGGCAAATCAGGAAGAGTATTTTACTGGAACCAGATGAAAATTAATTCAACTTATCTCATAGAGAAAAAGAAGACAGGACAGCTAGGTAACAGTTTGGTGCTTTCTCATTTTTATTTGTTTGTTTATTCTGTCCTTATCCTTTTAATAGTTTAATTTCTAAAAACTCTGTGCATGTTCATTTATATTCTTTTGTTATCAGTATGAATCATAATAATACTTATAATTTATATCTAAATGTATTTTGTTATGTGAACCACATGTATAAGATGTTTCACTATGTGTAATACTAAAATTCAATCAATGTGAATTGCCAAAAAGACTGGTACCTCCTAAAGTCAAATTAAATAGACAAAAAAAGACTGGTGCCTCCTAAAGTCAAACTAAATACATCTATTTATAATTGATGTAATCACAAACTATATCCTCAAAATAGTGAAGAATATAAAGTATTTGCTAATGAATTTTTAAGACATTTTTTAAAGAAATCCATAAAATAAGTAGAACTGGGTAATGAACCCTTCTTTAGTAGAATTTAATTATATAAACTTATTTTTTTTAAAGGTCAAGATATTTGGGTCTCAGATCCAGGAAGTAGTATGGATTATCTACTTAAAAAAATCTCAGCCCAGGGCTGCTGCTGTCTTAATATGGAGCTTCTGTATGTTCCATATTCATTACAATGTGTTGACAGTTGTCATTTTTGATTTTATGGTTTTATGGATATCTGTAAATGTGCCAAGAAGTGAACCAAGCAGTTTTATACATACATTTTGCTTAATGAAAGAACAATCTTAGAAGTCTAAGATCAAAATTTATTACTTTTTCCTATGCCAACACTTTAGAATACATGAAATAGTAATGTGATATGAACATATTTGATTAAAATTAAGAATGGACATTATAGTATTAAAATCAACAGTAACTGACACTATGTGATAGAGGACAATAAATACAACGAATACATAAAACATTTCCTACAATAAGTAACCACACATTAATTTTATCATTAGTGTGATTTTTAGAATATATATATATATATTCTAAATATGTATAAATATATAAATAGAGAGAGAATTTCATAAATAAAATTTACATACTTAAATAAAAATATCTAAGTATATACATTCATGTATAGATGAAGATGGAGATGTCAAATATATCTTTGCTTAAAGGTCTAATTTTAGTTATTGTCTTAAGCTGCTTCTAAATTTAGGTTTCTTATTTTTTTTCCTAAAGATGAATGGAAAAAGGAAAATGGAAATGATGACAATTAATACCAAGATAGTTATTCTCAAAATCATTAAGAATTACCTCTTTGTCAAGGCCAACTATTTGATTGCTACATTAACTGCATTCCCTGACCCAGTCAATGAAACTGAGTTATTGAGAGGACTTGTTGCTGCATTGCTCATTCTTCAAATGCAAAAGTGAATGAAATTTTTTTTCTTCTGTTGGGAGAGGCAAATTGTCTCAAGAGAAAGTTTGTGCCTAAAATACAAGATGAAAATTTAGCATTGTTAATTGCCAACAAAGGAAAGGCAAAGGAACACTACAATAATTAATTCTGAATAATCTTCAAAGTTAATCAGTGTGATTATGTTCCATTGAAAACCATTTATGTCAATACAATTCCATGTGCTCAAGGTGGTCAAAATGTGATAAATTGATATCCATATGGCTTTTGCAATAGTTATACTAGTGAAACCAATTATGCATTTATCACCATCCAGAGTGACCATTTGTCTATGAAGAAGATAAAGACATTTAAACCCTGCTCTTGCATCAAATTTTTAATGATAGTGTACCTTTCTATAAATTCGTATTTACAGAAAATAATTCAACAATGGGACTATAAGGGATGGCTCAGCAACTAAGAGCACTTGCTACTCTTCCTGAGAACCTTGGTTCAAGTACCAACACCCACAAAGTGGCTTACAACATTCTGTAACATCACTTCAAGGAAATTCAACATCCTTTTCTGGCTACCAGAAGGCACCAGGTCCAAGCATTGTAAACATGCTTAGGGGCAAAATTCCCATACAGATAAAATTAAATAATATTAATTAAATAATAAGAATGCAACATTAGTATATGTTGGTTAGTATTTTTTCATAAATCCTACATCTCATCCCTTCTTAACTGATGTCTTGTTCTCTGCATCTATGAGTCTATAAATTGTTTTAGATTGTAAATCTAAGTAAGATCATATAGTATTTTTCATTCTATGCCTAGACATTTTCAATTATCATACTTACTTCCATTCACAATATTACATGTGACAGGATTTTATACATTTTATAATTTTATAAGATATATATAATTCCTCTCTCTATATAAATATATAAATATGTTTATATGTGTATGTACACATACACACACACATATATACATATATATATTTGCATCTGCATTTTCTTTGTCCATTCAACTTTTTGAGAGCCTAATTTTATTTAATCTAGACACATACCCAGTTTTGGATTGTTATAGTTCACATTGAAATTTTAGATTTAATATTTGAGGACACTGCAGAGTTTTCTATAGTTTCTCTACCAAAGCATTTGCATTTCCTTCAATGGTGAAGAAGAATTTCTTTTTTTACATGCTTTCACCAGCACCAGTTTTTTTATAACACCCATCATAACACATGTAAGGTGATGTCTTACTATGATGTTGATTTATACTTCCCTGACTATTAGTGATGCTGAGAATTCATGCAAATATTATCAGTTGGCCCTTTTGGTTCCTGTTTTAGAGGTATCTATTCAAAGCCTTGAAACATTATTTAATTAATTTTTCTAAATTTTTGCTGAATTCCACAAGTTTCTCTCATGTTCTGGTTATTAACTTTTTATCATATGTGTGATTTGAAATATTGCCTCCTTTCCAGCAGATTGTCTTACTCCTTTGTCAAAAGCTTTCTTTATTGTAGAGCTTTTAAGTTTAGTCAGCATCTTAATTATTTTTGCTTTTAAATTACTTTTTAAATAAAAATATTTGCTGCAAACATGTTTTAGCTTTCAATAAGAATGAAACACTACAAAATAGTATAACATTGAATCCTGAAACATTAAACATTTTACTGCTTGTATCTTATTTTTCTTCTTTAGGCTATTTAATGCTTTCTTTTAAATTATTTGTTTATAATTCTATTCTCTCTTGACTTGTCTTTTAATTAATCAAGGTAATAGTCTCATTTTAATTCAGTGGTTACTAGAAACCTCATAGTATTACACATTAGAAATAAAGTATCTATTAGAAAGAAATGTCATTTAATGAAAATTATAAAGAAGTAAATTGATGGTTATGTTGGTATTATCTGTGAGATATAGACATCTTGCAAACAAAAGAGATGAGAAAATGACTAGTCTTTAAGTTTTATTTTGAAGCAATCTTGAATACACAGAAAAGTTGGAAAAGTGCAGAACTTTGGCAGGAATGTAGCTCAATGATAAAATGTTCACCCCGCATAGGTGAGGCCCTGTGTTCAGTCCCCATCATCACAGACATACCCACCACTCACATGAAATAATAAGAATAGGAATGTTGCTTAGTGCTAATGGTCTTGTCTGTCAAGTATGAGTTCCAAGGTTCCATTCCCAAACACACACACAAACACACACACACAAACACACACACACACACACACACACACACACACACAAAATTTATTATTGTAACGATCTGAGTATAGGTTACCCATGGAATCTATTTACTTCTTTATACTATACACTTTTCTAAGAATAATGTTAGACTTTCATTTAAAAAATACAGCTATCAGTTAAGAGAGTGTAATCTTTCCATAAAAGCTTTATCTAATATAATGTTCATATTTTATGTTGTCAATTTTACCAACTATTTCTCTCAACGCATATTATTTTCCCTTCACACAGAATCCTGTCCAGGATCTAAATAACATCTAGCTATCATGTCTCTCCAGTGACTTGATCTATAACAATTCCTCCATGTAATTTTGAGGAATACATAATATAGTGGTTTGAATGAGAAATGTCCCCCATAAGCTTCAGTATTTGTTTATTTGTTCCCCAGTTCCCCAGTTGATAGCACAGTTTGGGAAGGTTTAGGAGGTTTTACTGGAGAAAATATGTCACAAGACAGGTTTTGAGAGTAAAAATCTCTCACTCTACTTCCAGTTTGCTCTCTCTGCTTCGTACTTTTCATTGAGGGTATGAGCTCTCAGCTTCCTTCTCCATCTTCCCGAATTACTGCTTGCTGCCATGTCTTCCCACCATACTGTACTCGTTTTCCTCTGGAACCACAAGGACAAATTAATTCTTCCTTCTAGTAATTGTTTTGGTCATAATGTCTTATCACAGCAAAATAAAGGTAATAAATGTGAGTGTCATTCATTTTTAGTCATTCCTCAATTATAGTTGTTCTTGCATTACTTCATGATTAAATTTGGTCAAATATTTTTTAGTCAGAATCCAGCAGACCTAGTTTCTCAGAGTACCTAACTGTAAGCACATAATGTCCATCTCTTTCCTCTTTATGCTGTTACTTTCAGTTACTATACAAGTTTGGTACAAGTTTCAAAACAATCTCAAGCCAGATCTTATTTAAATGTGTGTTCTACAATACACAATCAATTATCCTGGTTATACTCCAGGGACAGAGCCCAATTTTAAAGTTTCAGAAAGCTGATTTCCTTGCCAAATATTGTGTAAGTCCCATTTCCTTTCCTTTTTTTTTTCTCCAAAGCTTAGTTTGACCTTAGTGTTTAACTATAGAGAGCAAAAACCCGTGTTGTATTTGAAGCCCTGCTAAAAATAAACTGCGTAAGAGAGTTTCCTATCAGGAGCCCCACCTCCCTTTCATGGTAGCTTCCTCCAATATGAAAAATTCCCTCTAGGAGGGAAAGGAAGACTCATGAGCATTAGGAGGTAAACAGTCACACGTGAAAGAAAAAAGAAACCTGGAAGATTCTTGAGGGTCCCTCTCCAGCAATATAGCAAGGAGTAAATGACTGATGTGGTGGGAGACTCTGACTAGCCTAACTATAAAGAAGAGGTACTTGGACTGTTATGCTGCATGAGATCTCTGTAGAAATTTCAATGGCCTCAGGTTTTGTGAGTCATCACCTGTGTTGGGGAGGGCTTTTTCAGGATACATCTTCTTTTCGTCGTCCCTATTTGTATCTTATAAAAAAAAACACATCTTAGTCATAGTTCACTTGGCAATCCCAATAAAACATATTTTTCACCAAGGTAGACATTAGTGCAATCATTACATTGGATTTTCATGGATCCCTTTTATGCAGTAAATATGTGTTTCATCTCCCTGGGAAATGTCTGCCACATAATGGTTCCTTGTACATGTGAGCACATGTACACATAGCATATATTTATATACACTTTTTTTCCAGTGTGGAGCTGATGAAAACCTAAATGAATGTGTATTATTGGCATGAGCATTACTTTGCCAAAGACCCCAGTGCCTCAAAACCAAGGGAATGGTAGTTTTCCTCCATTCAAAGTTCAGATACTTACCAAGACTTAGCCTTTAGCTACCAACTGCAACTTCCTGCACTAGGATGAATCCAACCTGAGATTGCTCCCTGACAGAGAGTGCCTACCTATTAATTAATGCTGTGTTCTCTCTCTCTCTCTCTCTCTCTCTCTCTCTCTCTCTCTCTCTCTCTCTCTCTTTCTTTTTCACAATAAATGTCCAGAGTTACCAGGTACCTGCTGATATGTTTCCATCAGACCTCACGGTGACCTGATCACATTTTTTTTCTGTACACATGTCTGTTATTTCTTCATCCCTCTGTTGACCTAATAAGCTTAATCCTAAACTTGTGTAAATCGAAGCAGTGCTTGAGTTGGACTGAGATTGAACCACAGAAGCAATTATGCCAGAGCACTACTCATGCAAATGGGAATATAAATTAATCCAGAAGAGTGTTTGCTGTTGTTTCTGTTGTTGTTAATATATTTCTCAGAGCAACTGATGACTTATAAAAGTAAACTACTTCTATGCATTTGTTTTAATAGCATTCAACATTAAGGCTCATTTTTTTCACTTTGCACCCTATTAGTAGTATTTGTATCGTACAATATAGCGTCATCATTTAGCATTATAGTAACGGTACCTAAATTTATATTTGCCAAAGTTTTTCTCTTAGATGGAAGCAATTATTTCTTTTTAGATATTTTTAATCCTTTGAGAACTTCTTATACAAATAACATTTATATTGAGCATATTCACTCCTCATTCCTGCCCACAAATCTCTAAGTCCTTCCCTATGTCTGTCCTCCCTCTAACATCATGTGTTCCTCTATTTCTTTATATGTAGCCTGATAAGTCCAATTAGTGTTGCACATGAGTATAGGGTTGATCACTGGAACATAGGCAGCCTACCAATGCTCATTCCCATGAAGAAAACTGAATAGTCATTATGTCAATACATATTGGGTGACATCTGATAATTTTAAGAAGTCACAGCAATCAATTTTCTAAAAATATAAATCATCTTCTTATATTCTAAAACTCTTCATATAGTAAATAATTTATACAATAATAGCAAATTACTCTGTACTTGTTCCTTTAGAACCACATTCAATTAATCAATAATTATAAAACTTCTGTCCAATATTCTTACCATTGTAATTACATGAATCTATCTCCCTATATTGACATGCTCAGGATTTCTTACTCATTATTTTTAATGGTGGAATTCTGTCTGAAATCTTATCTCTTGACTTCACTTTCCCAAAGAAGTATCAGATTTATCATATTAGAAAGAAACTATGATCAAGGCACTACTTTCTTATGATGTACAACATCTTGCTAACTACAAGGTGATTTATTACTTACTCAGTGTCGCTTAAAATTCAAATTATTACCTCTGATTTTACTTTTTAAAGCTTTTGCTTCATTTTTCACGTAGACCAGAAATAATACATTCAAACTATCTATCTTTTCTTATAGTATCTCATGATTATCTTTTGCAACTTGTCAAATGATTTAACTATAGCTTCAAACTACTGAAATCTTAAAATGTTAATATTGAAGCACAATTACCTTTAATAATAATTACTTTTAATAATAATATCTAAAACTGATCTAGATTTCTGATATTATACCATACCGATATTTACTCCTATCTCTCTTTAATTATGCAATAATCCTTTACATTGTGTGAATAGATATCATTGTGATTGGTTTATCAAAGAAGTTCACTGGCCTATAGCTCGGCAGGATAAGGTTAGGTTAGGAGATAACCAGGCTAAGGACCCTGGGAAGAATAAGGTTAGAGAAAGGGGAATTGCCAGTTGAGTCAGGGGAAACAGTTCATGCAGGGAAGGCGACAGGCTATGAATCACATGGCAACATGTAAATTAATAGAGTTGGGTTAATTCAAATTATAACAGTTAGTTAGTAATAAGCCTAAACTAGTGGCTGAGCATTTATAATTAATAATGTGGCTCTGTGTGGTTATTTGGGAGCAGCTGGCTGGACAGAGCTGACTGGTTCCTGACAGAAAGAACTCTGTCTATAAGTAATATCATAGAGAAAAATATATTAAGAAGAATTCACTTCGAAGTTAAAAAATGAATTGTTATAGAAGTGCATATATTATTTGTTCATTCTGCATATGACAGCATACTATTAGCAATCGAGGCAAGGGCAATTTTTTTTTCCCAATGAAATGCTTTGCCACATTGAAAGCAAACTACCTATGGAGATTCTTTGATGCCCAACATTCTTTTTTTTTTTTTTAAGGAAACTGGTGCTACCAGTAGCAGATATGTCTCACTGCCATAAAAAGCCTTCTTTTATTAAAACCTCTTGAATGCCATATTCTGTATATCTCTGGAATGTTTGAAGACTACCAATCTATTTAAAATATTGAGGTTAAATAAAGCTTACTTCTTTCTACATATAAACCCTTACTATAAGTTTGTTGGTTATCTTAATTATTCTAAACAGTTTCTAATAGGTTTCAAGGACTAGAACTAGAAATATATTAAAATTTTAAGTGTGTTGCTTGGTTACACTAGCTTACAGTTTATATAACCTTAAATTTGTATCGCTATACAAAAATCCATACCAATGTAAAATATTTGAAACTAGTAGTTGATTTTTAGCCTGAAAGTAGATTCAATATTGTACCCCTTTACGCTATCATTCTTATACCACATCTTTTTTTGTCAGAAAGAGATCCCTGAATTTAACCACCTTTGCCTAGTTTCCTTCCTTTCCATGACCAGTAACAACTTGCAACTAAGACCCTCAAAACAATGACATATATCCATAGCCAAGCAAATGGCCAAAACCACCACTACTCTTGGGAATTTGAGCATTGTGTTCTCAAAATTACTTCCTGTTGTCTGGGGGCAATGTCATCTTTAGGGGACCCTGAGAAAATAATAATGATCAAGTCTTGGGAGAACTGTAGTGGCATTTCAATTGTATTTTAATAATTAAAGATTGCCTAAAAATCTGAGAGTAAAACAGTTCCACTGGTCGCCTTACGAACCAGGTTATGGTAACACACACCTTTAATCCCAGTAGCCACAATGACATACACCTTTAATCCCAGTAGCTACAATAACACACACCTTTAATCCCAGTAACCACACTAGTTGCCATAGAAATTGAGTGGTACATGCCTTTATTCGCAGTGGTACACCTTCTTAATCCCAGCTCTAGAGAGGAATATAAAATAGGGGAGACAGCTCTCATACAGACTCATTCTGAGTGTACTGGAGGCAGGAGAGCCAATTCCTACTGAGGTCGAGGTAAGCACCAGTGGCTGGCTGTTTCTTTTTCGGATCCTCAGGTTGAACCACAGTTTCCGACCCTGAGTTTTATTAATCATGCTTCATATGGCACCTTACTTTTTGTGGCATGAATTTATGAAAAATGCATTTTTTTCTGAGGTTTTTTAGCCACCAGTCCAGACAGGGCTGAGATTGGAAATCCAGCTCTAGGAATTGGCCCCAAACCACCCAGATTCGGGAGAAAAACCAGTGCTCCCAGTTGCCATCTGCCCCACATTAGCTTCCATGTAAAGATGAAAAATACACAGAGAATCTGGGTACTGAATATTATTATGTTGTCTTTGACTGCTGAGGAAAAAGTAACAACTACTAAAAAGACATTCGATTATAAACATTGCTGAATTGGAGGAGGGAGAGAAAGGGAGAAAGGAAGAAGCAGGCGGGCGCTGCGTGTGTCTGAGTGTGCCAGCCTCTTCCGCCTCCCCAGCAGAGGGGCCCGGTGGCCTAGGAAGGGCGGGCAGGCTGCTTGGAGGCAGAGGCAGCAAGAGGTGGCGGACAAAGCTGAGGATAAGGAGGAGGAGAGAGGAAAGAGCAGAGCAGCCATTGTTGAGGGAAACCTTGCAAACAAAGAAGGCTCCGGACTCCCCGCGGCCCCCTGCCCCTCCCCAGGCCGGCCCCTTGGCCCCCAGCCCCCGGCCCAGTGGCCATTGTAACTCCCGCTCCCAGGCTGTGGAAGCCAGGGGGCGTGCAGAGGCTGTGCATGCGAGTCTTTCTGCGGCCTGTGGAGTGGGAGCTCCCAGCCAGACCCGCCTGTCCCACGCAGGACATGAGCAGCTGAAGTTGGCTCCACCTAAGTCCTCACCCTTGCCAGGGTCCCCGAGGGCTTCCAGGCGCTCCCCGCACCTTCTCCGACCCCCTCAGTTCTCCCAGGTTGTTCCTCAAAGTCATTCAAGCTGTACTCACCAAAGGAGCCACCGAACGGCAAAGCCTTCCCTCTCTTTCATCCTGGCACCATGCTGGATCGGGATGTGGGCCCAACTCCCATGTACCCGCCTACATACCTGGAGCCTGGGATAGGGAGGCATACACCATATGGTAACCAAACCGACCATAGAATATTTGAGTTTAACAAACGGCTACAGAACTGTACAGAGGAGTGTGACAATCTCTGGTGGGACGCTTTCACGACTGAGTTCTTTGAGGATGATGCCATGTTGACCATCACTTTCTGCCTGGAGGACGGACCAAAGAGATACACCATCGGCCGGACCCTGATCCCATGCTACTTCCGCAACATTTTTGAGGGGGGTGCTACAGAGCTGTATTATGTACTTAAGCACCCCAAGGAGGCATTCCACAGCAACTTTGTGTCCCTCGACTGTGACCAGGGCAGCATGGTGACCCAGCACGGCAAACCCATGTTCACCCAGGTGTGTGTGGAGGGCCGGTTGTACCTGGAGTTCATGTTTGACGACATGATGTGGATAAAGACATGGCACTTCAGTATCCGGCAGCACCAAGAACTCATCCCCAGGAGCATTCTGGCCATGCACGCTCAGGACCCCCAGATGCTGGATCAACTCTCCAAAAACATTACCCAGTGTGGGCTTTCCAATTCCACTCTCAACTACCTCCGACTCTGTGATACTCGAGCCCATGCAGGAACTCATGTCACGCCACAAGACCTACAGCCTCAGCCCCCCGAGACTGCCTCAAGACCTGCCTTTTCCAGAAGTGGCAGTGCATGGTAGCACCTCCTGCAGAGCCTGCACGGTAGCAGCCCAGCAAACGGAGGAAATGGAAGATGTCAGGGGGTATCACCATGAGCTCGGGGGTGGGGAGGGCGGCAACATTAACAACAGCAACAGCAAGAAGAGCCCATTCAGCATCTTCACTCTCTCCAGCCAGGTACCTGATGTGATGGTAGTAGGGGAGCCCCACCCTGATGGGCGTGGATTTCGGGGACGAGGACGAGAGGCTCATCACTCGGCTGGAGAAAACCCAGTTAGACGCGGCCAAGGGCATTGACAACAAGGACAACTTTAACAACTCCCCTGAACTGGGCGCCAACAGCCCCTGGAACAGCAAGCCTCCATCCAGCCAAGAAAGCAAATC
>NW_004949134.1:3222173-3225029 GCF_000317375.1 Microtus ochrogaster | reverse complement strand
TATTAAAAATGTAAATTAAAAAACATTGCTAGATTAATCCAATTTATGTTTTGATAATATCTTAACTTCAAAATTTAATGAAAAAGATATGTTACTTTGGAAAAGAGGTTTTGACTTTGTTTCCAAAGGGAGTGAGAGGCTGTGGATTCATTCTGGGTTAAGAAAAATAAGGTTTGATCAAAATGCTTTGACTTCAAAATTTAAGTCAAAAGATATGTTACTTTGGAGAATAAGTTTTGTTTTTGTTTCAACAAGAAATAAGAGTCTGTGGTTTCATTCTTTGTTAAGAAAAATAAGGTTTGACTGAGGAAGACCCCCTGAAAAATCTCCAATAGGAACAGATGATCCAATGTTTCAGAGTACATTTATTGCAGTTTACTCTGAGTTTTACATCCAGGACAGATTCAAAACTGCTGGCTGAATTGATCCAGCCTCACAGAATACTCCAGTAAGAACTTGATCATAATCATGAATTTTCATTGTGTCCCTATAAGATTATTAGTATCCCCTATAAGCAGAAAGTAGGCTAGAAAACTATGCTCACATTTCCAAAATATGGATTATGAATGTTTTTGTTTAATATGTTGGTTACAAGTTGTTATGGATAATGGTCAGGAAAAAAGCCAAACAAAGTAAATTAGATCCAAGGTTCTTGTTTTGAAAAAAATAATAATGGCACAAGTAGGCAGATCTCTGTGAGTTCAAGGTCAGCCTGGTCTACAGAGGGATTTTCAGGAATGGTTCCATAATTATTGAGAAACTCTGTCTCAAAAAAACAAAAAAAATAAAGGAAGAAAGAAAGAAAAAATAAAGAAAAGGAAGAAGAAAGGAAAAGGAAAAGGGGGATATAAATATGATAAGATAGAAAGGTAGATTATTGAATCTACTCTGAAAAGAAAAAGGGAGGATATAGATGTAATATGATAAAAAGGTAGATTACTGAATCTATTTTTTAAAGCAACTATTAATTTTAAGTGTTTTGCATTGGTTTTACTTTTGTATATTGTATATAAATTTTGTATATGACACAAAATTGAAATTAATTTTGTTCAAACATATTATACATACATGTCCAATCTTATTCAAGATATTGTACCTGTATAGCTCATTTAACAATGTAATGCAAGTTTCTAGTCCTTGAAAATTATTAGTATCAACTGTTTAGGATAATAAAGATATATAGGTTAGTAGTTAATCATTTAGTATAAAAGAACTTATAGTCACATTAGGTGTGTTTTCAAGGTCAAAGATATAATTTAGATAGATATATCATCATCAAACCCTTCAGAGATTTACAGAATATGGCATTTAAGATGTTTTAATAACCTAGTTTCTTCTTTTGAAGAAAATGAGACATGTCTGCTCTTGGCAGCACCAACCTACTTCAGAGAAGATAATGGGCACTGAAGAAACTTCACACGGACATCCCTTTCTTTGTGGGAAAAGTAAGCCATTGGGCAAGAAAATGCCTATGCCTCGACTTTTGACAGCATTCTGTACTAATTTGACAAGCAGGGCATAAAATATTCTGCTTAACAGAAATGTCTGTCAAATATGCTAGGCCTATAGGCTGACGATGGATGCTCCAAAATTGTAGAGGAACTTTGGGTGACTGTCCAGGCAGCCAGCTGTTTCTGTCATTACTCACATTTTTTTTGGAAGTTACTTGCTTGTACTTCCTGCTTACTCTGTTAATATTATTTCCTTCTTAGGTCTCTGAGGGGTTTGAAGATTAGATAGCTATAGTTATAGTTTACCAGACACAGAAAGCAAGTTGTGATAAAAAGTAAATTAGGTATAAGGCTTTGGGTTCACCAAGATAGGATAGATATGAAATATTTTCTCTGAATTTGTCAAATACAAGTGGACTAGACATTGTTGATGTATTTATTGCCTGTATATATCATATATAGTCATTGTACTTCTTGTATATAGATTTCTTACATTAGTTATAGCCTTCAGTTTTTTTAGACAAGAAGTGGAAAAATAGTGGGATTTTAATTGTATTTTAATAAGTAACGATTGCCTAATGATCTGAGAATAAAACAGTTTCACTGGTCTCCTTGCAGACCAGGCTAGGATAACATACATTTTTAATCACAGTAGCCACAATGACATGCCCCTTTAATCCCACCAGCCACAATGACACACACCTTTAACACTAGTAACCACACTAGTTGCCATAGAAATTGGATTCTGCATTTCTTTAACTCCAGTCGTTCATGCCTTTAATCCTAGTCTTAGAGAGGAATATAAGATATATGTATTAGGGGGGGAGGGAAGAAAGCTCTCATGCAGTCTCATTCTGAGATTCCTGGAGTCAGGATAGCCATTTCAGACTGAGATCAAGGTAAGAGCCAGTTGCTGGTTGTTTTGCTTTTCAGCTCTTAAGGTGGAACCCCAATTTCTGACCCTGAATTTTTATTAATTGTGCTTCAGAGAACTACCTGCATTATATGTTGTCAAGTCTCTGTGTGATTGAGAAGTGCAAGGTTTATCTGAACTTTGTCTGGAGTAATCTATAAGGCTAGATTATCTCAGCTTGCAGCTTTGAAGTGGTTCTAGATGAAGAATTTTTAGGAAACTGCAACAGAGACATTCTGAGAGACTGGCTGACCTGGCCTACTAGCTTCTTCTCCATTGGTGTCAAGGCTCCATCCTCTTCTTAGAGATCTCTAAGGTTACTTCTAGGAATGGTCCTAGTTCACTTAAAAATGTTTAAACATTTCAAATGTCTCTTGTAGCAGATTCTCCAAGTGGTTAAAGGACCACAACCTTTTATTTTATTTTTTTTTCTGGTTTTCTTTTTTTTTTTAATTTATTTATTTATTGAGGATTTCCACCTCCTCCCCGCCA
>NW_004949134.1:3209010-3221663 GCF_000317375.1 Microtus ochrogaster | reverse complement strand
GATAAAACCGGACTTGCTGAACATAGCGGACAATGAGGACTACTGAGAACTCAAGAACAATGGCAATGGGTTTTTGATCCTACTGCATGTGCTGGACCACAACCTTTTAAATACATCTAGAGTACACAAACTAATTCCTAGTTAACCTGTTTCAGATTTAAACCCGAAAGCATGTGCAGGAAGCTAAATGATGTTTATTTCTATAATTAATTAGTACTTTATATGACCATTAATACTATGACAGAAAGTTCATATACGTATACATCTTATAAATTTTGAGATGGAATTTATACTTAAAGAAAAGTTTTAAAGAATCAAATGGAAACCAAAGGATATTGAGATTAGTGGCAATAGAATGTTCCCTTAATTTTGGTTTTCTTTTGTTCCATAACAAGTTGCTCTTCTGAAATGAAAGAGAACTGTGGGATTTTTCTTTAACAAACATGCTTGGGCTTAGAAAAGGAAGAAGTCACACTACAACTCTGAAGCCACCTTTAACTTTTTATTGAATTTGGACCAGAAAATGACCATTTCATTTTTATGTTTGTATAGAGCACCAAGAATCAAAAAAAAAAGTATTTGTGAAGACTCATGAAATTCTATTCTATACCATTAGGCCAATTTCCTCTTTTTCTTGGGATATTTCTCTTAATGATTCATCTTTCTTCTTCAGATGTCTCATTTTTAGTCTTTAGATTCCTTAGTTGGATGGTTTTCCTCTCCTGAAAAGACATAAACAAAACCACGCTACAACCCTAAACTTGAGGAGTTCCTTTCTTTTGTCAGGTTATAACTTTGATAAAGCAAAATGTTGTTTTTTGGGGCAAAAGAAAAATAGTATCTTTTGATAATAATTTTTTCATACCTGATCAAATGAAAGGCATCTATTAGTCGTGCAAGTTAGTTCTGGTTGAAATATCAAGCTGTTTGATGAGCTATTACCTCTCCTAAACAAGATTTCTCTCCTGTTTTATCGATTTTGATGGTATCTATTGCTTTTCTTTTCCCACGGAAACAAAAGCAAAACCTCTTCCCCAATGTAACACATATCCTGGCTACAATTCTGAAATCAACAAATCTTTAAAATGTATAGGCTGATTTACTTCAGCAGTTTTTTCTATTATCCAGTGTCTTTCTGCAGCTGTTGTTCCTTTCTCATTAGCATTTAAAATATTTAAAGATAATTAATTACTCTCAATTTATCTCTGTAAAGTCTTATTACTCATTTCCATTTATCAAGCATATCTTTCAAAGTGTAATTAGATCATTCTATAACTGTTTGTCCTGTAGGGTCATGTGGTAAGCTTTTAAAATGCTTTATGTGGTAATATGTAAAAATATTTCATTTTACTAGAGATATATGCTGGAACATCATCAATCTTAATTTGTACAGATATTTCATAATGGTCATAATTCTAATAAATGTATAATTACTGAATCAGCCTTTTCAGAACTTAAAGAAGCTACTCATTGTAATATTGAATATTGTAGTGATGAGGTGAGCAGGCCTGCTTTTTGTCCCATCTGGCTACCGCACGGCTAGCTTTATACCTGAAATAACAACACACAAATTGTATTCTTTTGAACATTGCGTGGGCCATTAGCTCTAGCCTCTTACTTGCTAATACCCACATCTTGGTTAATCCATTTCTCTTAATGTGTGTAGCACCACGAGGTGGTGACTTACCAGGCAGAATATAGCCTATGTCCATCTTGGGCCAGAGCTTCATTGCATCTGCCTTACTGCCTTCTACCCAGCATCCTGTTCTGTTTACTCTGCCTACCAAATTTTCTGCCCTATCAAAAAGCCAAGGCAGTTTCTTTATTAACCAATGAAAGTAACACATAGACAGATGACCTTCCTCCATCAGAGTATGATTCTGTGCTCTGGTGCATATACCAGGGCAGGGGTGCACATTTGCTGGCATCAGAATACAGAAAAGCAGTGTGAAGTGGCCAATGACTGCTGTAGCTATAGCAGCTGCAGAAGCCATATAGGAGGAGTAGCAGCAGTAGAAGCCACTGTGGACTAGTGTGACCTCTTGCTGCATGTTAGAAGTCAATTTTTTTTATCTAAGTTGTTCTATTATCAATAAAATCTCAGGAGTCAGATACTGAGGTGAAAACCTGATAGATCAAAGAGGCAGCAGAAGAGGGACCAGCTGATCTTCCCTTTTTCTTACCAGAAACCCAGCAAGTATATCTCTTTGTGAACCCTAGACCAAAAAAAAAAAAAAAGCTACAAATCTCTAAGTCCCTCTGTATTACTTCCTGTGCATCTTTCTATCCATCTCCTTAGGTCTTCTATACTCTCTATGAATAATTCTTCTTAACTAGTCATTGGATCCACCCCCGAACTAAAATTAATTTTATTAATAGAGTCTCAGTGTTTTACAGGGTGATCAAATATCCTACAGAAGAATGAAGTAAGAAAGGAAAGAATGGAGGGAGGGGGTAATCTCTAAAATAAAAATATTATTTTAGTGAAATTAGATCAATGTTCCCCATTGATAAAACTGGTTGCTATTGCATCTCCAATGACACCACTATGCATGCAAAATAATTAATTCATGTCTCAGTGATACCAAAATTCATCATTTGAACTCAGTGTTACAATTGGTATAGTTATGCAATTAACTTATCTTTCCCTGAAAAAAATCACTTTTGTTATTCATAGATCATGTTTTTTGGACAATAGGGGTCAAGTTTATCCTGATTTTTCTTTGAACACTTTTACCAAACACTATGATGAACTCAATAGTGAGCAGTACAGATCACTTACCAGTGGAAGATTTGTTGGCCCCACCACAGTAATTCATCTCAACCAGAGAACATAATGACAGTTTGATACAACTGCTGTTCAAAGTTCAAAAACACACTGGCAAAACATACTGGTCAAGTGTTTCCCACAAGTACCAGTTGGAACTCATTGAGAGCTCTGCTATGCATTTTGAAATCTCAGTCTGATCCTACTTTTGCTCTTTCTTCCACAGATGTGCTAAAGTTTAGCTTTCAGTAAATATTTTGAGGTCTAAACTCATCCTTACTGTTTTCTTCTCAAGTGAATCATCCAACAGCTAAAATCTGAATTTACTTATTTTTTGAATGCCTAAAAATGATTACTGTCCAAGACTCATGTGGATGGTGATGGTGACAGAGAGAGGGGAAGGAGGAGGGAAGGGAATGGGAATAGCCATGTAATATGAGAAAAGATTGTGTTAAAAATTCTTAAATTATTTTTAAAAATTCAGAAAATTGATTACTGAAAATTGTTAACCACAATATATTTGTTTTCCTCTTAATTCTTGACATTTGTACCCAGGTAGTATTGTAGATATTTTGTATTTTTATAGTAGCAAAGTAACAGGAAAACTGAGATAGAAAAATAATTTTAAAGAAAATATGACATCAATGCTCCAGATTTTATTCTTTTTTTTTTCTTTTTTTCTTTTTGGTTTTTCGAGACAGGGTTTCTCTGTAGCTTTGGAGCCTGTCCTGGAACTCCCTTTGTAGACCAGGCCAGACTCGAACTCACAGAGATCTGCCTGCCTCTGCCTCCCAAGTGCTGGGATTAAAGGCGTTCACCACCACCACCCTGCTAATGAAAATATGTTGCAACTATTCTCAGCATTTGAGCAATATATATTATTAATTATAATTTTTATGTTGTACTGTACATCTCTTGAAAATTTTCCTTATGAAATGTTAATCCTTTGATCATTATTTCTTGAGTTCCTCTTACCACTCTACTATCTGGTAACCACTATTATATTTATAGCTCTATGGGATCAATTTTATTAAATTCCATGTATCAAAGAAACCATGTGGTAATTATCTTTCTCTTACTAGATTATCTCATATTATATAATACCTTATAAAATGTTACAAATCAAAGTAGTTCTTTCTGTATTTCTGATGAATTATGTTTAATTATACATGCATATCCTTATTTCATTATTCATACACCATGTGTAACTAAATGACATAATTAGGATATTGATTAGCTAGATTTATTAATTCCAAAATGATCCTTTTATTTAACAGAAACATCATATTGCATGTGGTAAATAAATACAGTCTTTTCTGTCATACATATAAAATGAAATATAATAATATATAAATAAAATAAATACAAAGGTAAAAATATTAAAATAATACTTTCTTCCACTTCCTATATTTGCAAAATGAAGTTATAGTTTTATCCTCTTGACATTATACATTGAGATTTATCTTTACTATAAATGGAAATAGATTTCTTTCTTTACTTTTGCTAGTTTTATATTTAACATTTTCATTTATTTGAAAAGATTATTAAAATGGAACTCATGTAATTTTCTTTAAAAGTTTCATCAAATTATTCCAATCCTTCTCACATTTTCATTTATTCCTAAGACAGAAATATTTTCACATAAACAGGCAAAGATTAATCAATTTATTTAATCGACAGATATTCAGTGAATGATTTCTGTTTTCACATGTGTTTTTCTTAATGGAGGATATTAACAATTTAAGATTTAAATTACCAGCACATCTTATAATCTATAGCTTATAAATCCAAATGTTGAGAAAAAATCAAATAATTTGATTTTAATGTTAATGTATTACAGTAATGAATAAAATATATTTATATATTTTACTTAAAAAACTCTTTTAAGAAAGTGGTAGTCAAGGGTGGGTGTATGAGAGACAAGAATTGGATGTCAGCTCAGTGGCTAGGAGCACTTGTTCTTACAGAGAATCAAGATTTGATTTCAAATACCCACAGAGGGTTTTACAGACATCTCTAAGTCCTATTCAAGTGGATTTGATGTCCTCTTCTAATCTAATACCTTCTTCTGACCTGCACAGGTATCATGCATCTATGTGTAGGCAAAACATTCATACACATAAAATAAATAGATCAAAATATTTAAAGATCTGAGGATGACATAAATAGCAAGTTCAAAGCCACCCTAGGATATAAGAAACTGTCTTATAGAAAAGAAGTAAAAGATAATAGGAATTTATCAGAGTTCATTTAGAGAATCAGAGAAAAGTAGAATTCCTAGGAGTAATATAAGTTTTGGAATTGGTTATAACCATTTTGCAGCAAGTAACCTAAATAATGAACATCCATTATTGCTGCATCTGACATGGATTTTAATGTAGAAAAAGAGTATAAAGTATAAAAATGAATATATGAAATAAGGAACACACGAATAAGCTGAATTACTCCAAGTCAAGCAAAGCAAACTTGTGCCTTATTCTGCCTCCAATCTAAATAGTCACTGCTGTATAAGTTGGAAACACCAAATCAGGAGACTCAATTGAACTGAAAGAGCTATGAGCTCTGATGCTGATTCACATAACAAAGTGAACCAGCAGCTCAGTAACAACCAGGATAAGCTGCAAAAGGAGTACCTGCTGTGTGACACAGGGATTCTAAATATTGCAAGTGTGTTATTTCACTTTTTCCATATTTTTCCCATGTAAAATGTCTGTGACAAAGAGAGTGTTCTGAGAAATATAGTTTAAGCATATTGATGTAATCTAAATCAACCACAGATATATAAAATTTGTATACTAGTCATATTAACTGCACTTTGAAGGTACTGTTATATACATATTACAGTATGAGGTAAATATAAAATGAGGCATTGATAGAAGTGATCGTCATGAATATATTCAAACAGAAGCATTATGAGACTAATCCTTTCTTATCTAACAATAATATAATATGAACAATAATGATAATAATAATTTCAGAAAATAGAATTGTAGCACGAGTCTAATAGGTCTTGAAAATAAAATTCAGGAGTCAGATATAGGGGAAAATGTTGAGAGATCAGAGAGATGAAGGAGCAAAACAACAGCCACCTTACCTATTCAATGTCTGAGCCAAAAAGGGACTGAGTTCCTGTTTTCCCCCACCTAATCACTTCCTCTTTCTGCCTAGCCATATGCTTTCCTGTTTGTCTGTAAAAACCTCCACACCTTTATTTGTATCTAGTGGCTAGATCCCCCCTCTTATGTTCAGGCAAGCTTTATTTGTGCAAACAACATATCATCATATGTCCCCTTTTTGTCTAAAAATTAAAAGAAGGTTATAACTAATATAAGAAAAACTATATATGTAAAACAAATATATATAATAAATACAGGCACTAATTACATCAACAATGTCTAGTTCATTAATAATTGACAAAATCAGAGAAAATACTCCACATTTATCCTATCTTACTGAGTCCAAAATGTGTATATCATTCAATTTCTGTTCTAAATTGCGTTATCAAAACTATCTTTTTGTGTTTCTCAATCTTGTACACTTTACATTCCTTTAGTGAGTTTCTTTTCTGAATTTTGTAACAAAGAAAAATATAACTATAACTGTAATGTTTTCAACTCCATCAGAAACATAAGAAGTAAATATTATTAATGAGTAAACAGGAATTGTGAGTAAGTGATTTCTAAAAAATGTGAGAAATGACTGAAGCAGCTGGCTGCCTGAACCAGTCACCTACCAGTCCTCTACAACCTTGGGGAATCCATCTTTGAGCTTTAGACCTAATATATCTGACAGTTTTTGTGATTGATGATATTCTGACAGGTTTTCTACATTGTCTTGGCAAAGCTCAACAGTCCTTTCTTTTGTGTCCTTCTTGTCCAATCTGTACAGCATATTGGCAGCACTCAAGACAAAAGCACTTTCTTGCCCAGTGGCTAACCATTGCCACAAAGAAAGTAAACTCCATGAGGAGTTTCCTTGATGCCTATCATTTTCTCTTAAGTAGATTAGTGCTACCAAGAGCAGACATATCTCATTGTCATAAAAAGAAAAGAACCTATGCCATTACAATATCTTAAATATCATATTCATCATTTCTGTAGATCTCTGATGTATTTGAAGATGACATGTCTACCTAAAATATATCTGCTTGACCTTGAAAACATACCTAATATGACTACAGTTCAATTGTAATAGGTAACTGGTTGTTAACCTGCATTTCTTATTATCCTAAATAATTGGTAATAATAACTTTCTAGGGCTAGAAATTTGCATTGCATTGTTAAATGACTTGCATATGTACAGTACCTTTAACAAGATTAGAAATGTACATACAGTATATTCTAACAAAAATAATTTGAACTTTGTATTAATATACCAAAAATTCAAAGCAATGTAAAACGTTTAAAATTAGTACTTGCTTTTTCAGTTTAAAACTAGACTCAATAATCTACCTTTTAATCCTACTTCTATATCCCACCTTATTTCTTTTCAGATTCAATAATCTAGCCTTATCCTAGTATAACTATACCCCCTTTTTACAAAACAAGAACTCTGAATATAATCTCCATTTTTCAACCTCCTTCCTGATCATAAGCAGTAACAACTTATAACTCACTCCCCTAAACAATGACAAATATCCATAACCCATTGAATGAACAAAACCACACACTTTAGCTCTTGAGAATGCGGACCTCATATTTTTAAATATAATTCCTGCTCTCTGGGGGTGACAGCATCTCCATGGTGTCTAGGAAAGTAAAAGTTGGGTTACTTGTCAAGTCCTAGAAGAGGTAGTTCTAACATTTTTTTTGTCCAGTATCTGTGTAATGGGAAAGTGCAGTGCTTATCTCAAGTCCTATCTACAGTTGTCTGTGAGGCTGGATCATCTTAGCTAGCCACCTTGAAATTATTATAAGCAGTTTGTCATCCAAAGCTGATCTTTAGGTTGTATTTTTCAGTTATCAGTATTATTACAGTACTGGTAGAATCATTGTTGTGGGGCTTCATCCTCCTTTTGGAGACTTCAAATGCCACTATTAGGTATGGTCTTGGTTCACTGCAGAAAACTTAAACATTAAAATGTTATGTGCAGCAGAACTCAAAGAGGTTAAAGAAATGCTTCACAGACTTAAAATACAACCAAAGGATTATGAAATTAGTGGCAATAAAATGGTCCTATAATTTTGTTTTTCTCCTGTCCCTATTAGGTGGCTCTTCTGACATGAGACAGAGATTTTGGGTTTTACATTAACAAGCATGCATGAGTTTAGAGAATGAGAGAGCCACACCACAACTCCAAAGCCAGCTTTATTTTTTAATTGAACTGGGACTACAAAAAGACAATTTGTGTTAAATATCTGTAGAGAATAACAGAAACAAACATTTGGAAATGGGTTTTGGTTTTTGTCTTTTTTGGAGAATAAAAGCTTCCAACTAAGGAATCCAAAGGCTATAGGACAAATGAGACATTTGAAGAAAAAAGATTAAATGAAAAGCATTTGTTAGTTTGAATGTTATTTTAGATTGAATGGTCATGCTGGTAGATTAAATATGAGCTCTTTTAACCAAGGGGTGTCTCTTGTTCATATAAAATTTTTATCAATTTTGATGGTAATCTTAACTTTTCTTCTCCTGTGGAAACAAAAGCAAATCCCTTCCCAAATATAACACATATCCTGGTTTCCTTTCTGAAGTCAACATATCTTTAAAGTATACTGACTGATTTAATCCTAATGTATTTTCTCCTATCTAATGTCTCCCTGTAGTTGTCTTTTCTCATTAGGATTTAGAAAATTCAAAGTTAACAAAGCATTATGAAATGTATTTCTGAGGGTCTTTATTATTCCTTTCTATTTATTTAAGACATCCTTTGAAGTTCAATTTGATCTTTCTATTACTGCTTGCCCTGTGGGATTTGACAGCATATCTGTAATGTGATTTATAATATAATAAATACAAACTATTTCATTTTCTTAGACACATATCTTGGAGCATTGTCTGTCTTTATTTGTACAGGTATACCTATGATTGCTATAACTTCTAGCAGATGTTATTGATTACCAAATCAATCTTTTCAAAACTTAAAGAATAGGTATCAATGGTGTAGTGTACATAGTTTAGTTTTCCAAGTTCTGCAAAATGTAGCAATCCATCTTTCACATTTTATTTCTTTGAACACCCTTTTGGATACTTCTTGCAGGTAGTGGTGTTTTGCTGTATAAAGAACAAGTAGGATATTTTCTTATCATTTCCTTAGTTTGTTGCCACGTCATGGAAAATTCTTTTTTACAACCTTTGCTATTGATATGATGTTTTTATAAAATTCTAAGGCCTCCAAAATATTTCCAATCAGCAACTGATAAATTTCTGCATTACTTTGACCCATGTGGGATCAGATGTGTGTTATGTGTATGAGATGATATCTATTTCTGATTATTTCTTGAAATGGAATAAACAATAAGGTCAATTATGTATCATCTGGTATAAATTTGTCAGTTTCAATATACAAAGTAACTCTTTCTGCATATTCAAATCAGTAATTATATTGAGAGATTCCCTAAAATCCATTAGTACCATGAGAATAGTATATAATTCTGTCTTTTACACAGAACCATAAGGTCTTTGATTCATTTTACTTAAATTTCTTGACTTTTAACCTGCCTTTCCTGATTTATTTGCAACAGTATAGAATGGAGGACTCCAGATATTTGTGTTTTTATACATTGTGAGGAAGGATTCAGTCAGTTTGCTTAATAAGTTGAATTCTTTTGCTCTGGAGATATTTGTTGTTCATCTCTCCCAAAAAATTTACTGCAAGCTCTTCTTCAGGGTTCATTTTATGCCAATAATTTCTCAATTTCATCATTATTAAAAGGTGCTATAATTTCTTCTGGGTCTATTCCTGCCAATTGATGAAGTCTCAATTTTTCTTTAGAATTAATTCAGAAACATTTCCACATAAGCTTTTAAATTTTTACTCAGTGTATGTGAAAAAAGAGGCAGTCTAAGATAACATTTTCCCTCTGCATTAAAGTTTTTCTGAGGAATTATTAGAGTTAATATGACCATAATGCATTTAAGCTTGAGATCCACATGATACAGATGTACAATCTGTAATTTCTCTTTCACCAAAGATAATTCTCTTTCAGCTTAAGCTGATAATTTTCTGGGACTATTTAAGTCCTTTTTACCATCTAAGGTTTGATTTAAATGAATCAGTTCTTCAGATTTTATACCAATAGTGGGTATATAGTTGGAAATATATCATAGCAATCTACTAAGAGTCTGCAGTGTATCACTCATAATTTGCACCTTTTGGGATCTAATTTTTGTAAAACTATTTATATACTAAATATTTAATAGAATCTCCTCTTTGCATTTTTTAGGAGAATTTGTAATCCCCAACATGGCAAAATTTTCTTTACTTCATCAAACATTCTTTCTAACTGTATCTATATTTTATTCAGCTAATAAAATACCATCCATATAATGGTAAACTATAGATTGAGAAAATTGCTATATATTATTTCCAATGGCTGACTGACAAAATATTGGCACAGGGTGCAGCTATTTAACATTCACTAGAGGGGAACCTTCCATTGATATTTCTTAAAGAGTTGAGAATTGCTATTAGTAGGCACCATGAAGGTAAATTTTTCTGTCTTTTTCTTGTAAAGGTATAGTGAAGAAAGTCTTTTAAATCAATAAATATAAAAGGTCATTCTTTAGGTAATAGAGAAGGCAAAGGAATGCTAGACTGTAAAGAACCCATTGGCTGGATCACCTTATTAACAGCTCTTAGTTCTGTTACCATTCTCCATTTTCCAGATGTTTTTTTTTTTTAATACTAAATAAAGGAGAATTTCAAGGACTGGTTGAATATTCAATATGCTGAGCATTTAACTGCTCTTGTACAAAATGTTCTAAGGCCTGTAGCTTCTCTGCTGTTAAAAGCCATTTTGTAACCCATACAGGTTTGTCTGTCAACCTTTTTAATATTACGGCTTCTGTTCCTTTGAAATATCAGCAGCTACTGTAACCTGTTCTTATATAATCTGAATGGTATGTATCTGCTTTATATGGTACCTTCTAATATTTTTCCCAGAAACATACCTTAATAAATGGTTTGTTTCTGAGATTGGAGGAATGTTAATCTGGGTATTCCATTGCTGTAACAAATCATGTCCCCATAAGTTTATTGCTTTGTTAGCCACATATAGCTTTAATTTTCCTCTCTGACCTTTTAACCCTATACATTCTACCCATCTCATGTTATGTTTTACCTGAGAAAAAGTTCTAATCCCTAAAAGCTGGATATTTACCTCCTGAAGAGGCCAATTTGAATGTAAAGGTTCTGATGCAATTATTGTGACATCCACACCTGTGTTTCCAGGATCTTTAATGACAGTATCAGTTGTTCATATTTTTAATTTTGTCTTTGCTCATGTATAGAAGTTTGACAAAATATTTACTTTATGGCTGCTCCTGAATTTTTTGTTCTCTCCTCTATCGCTTTTCTATTATCCTGAGCATTATGCTTTCTTTTTATTGGCATTAGGTTCTTTAAATGCTCTTGAAAGGAGTTTCCTCTATGGTTACAAGAAATGATTGAAACTAATTTGGCATGGGGGACTGTGAGAAGCCCTTCAAGAAGATTCCAGATGGCAAAACACTATCTTGAGTGTCCCTTGTTGACCAACATACATTGGTTCAATGCCTGCTTTTGCCACATCTTCTGTATAATCCAGAAGTGTGAGCTGTTTTGTTTGAATTATGCTTAGAAAAAAATTGTTTCTGGGAATAAATTATTCACAATCCCTCTTTAGGTGACCATATTTGTCACAATTTAAACACTTGACATTTTGATTTTTCTTCAAACCTCTTGAAATCCCCTCTTCTATCTATGTGTCATCACAGTCATGTGATTCAATATTAATTGTATATCTGATCCATTCCTTCATAGGTGCTGATCTTGCCTTTAGTGGCCTAATTACCCTTTCGCATTGTGCAATAGCATTTTCAAAAGAAAAGGATTCAGTTATTATTTGGCTAGCTTCTGAATCTGATAATCATTCTATTTATTACTGAAGTCAGTCTTTGTAAGAAATTCATAAAGGCTTTCTTTGGGCGTATAACCTTAGTAAATGATAAAATTTCCTTTCCTTCATCTCAATTCTGTTCCAAGCATTTAAAGCTGTTGTGTGGCAGAAATCTAGGATGTGGTCTTTATACAGATATTGCTTTTTACATCAGCATAATCTCCCTTTCCAAGAAGTTGGTCTTGGAAGATTCTAATACCTCTAGCCCTCCTTCATTGTTCAGGGGTCTAAGCCTCTTCTTTCATCCGTATTGTCCATTGATGACCAGACTCTAAAGCTGCTTTAAATAAGTCTCTCCAGTTTCTAGGGCTAATTGTGTTACAAGTTGATCACGAGTTTAATATCATGCCATATGAGACTACTACTTCCTTGACTCCTTAAATCTAACATTTCTGCAGGAGTCCATTTAACTATTGCACAGTTTTGGGAGTATCTATTATTTGGCTATTCCTGTAAGGTGAATGGATAAATTAAATTTGGTTGTTTGAAAACCTTATACTGTTCCTTTTTAACCTTGTAATACCATGCTTAAATTGGCCCTATGTTAAATTCCTCTTCATGACGTGTTTTATTAAGTTTTTCTAAAACTTGTACCTTAGCACATACTCATATTAATTAACTTTTTAGTGAAAAAACAAAAATGATAAAAATAATTTTTAGAATTAACATTATATAAGTCACATCTAAATTAATTATCTTATTTAATTGTTTCATTTTCAAACTGTCTAGTGCACTATCATACAGACCTAAATCCCTCTGTAGTAATAGTATTTCCCATTTTTTTTTAA
>NW_004949134.1:3202475-3208860 GCF_000317375.1 Microtus ochrogaster | reverse complement strand
CGCCCAGGCCCCCCCAAAGCCAGCACGTGCAGTAGGATCAAAAACCCCTTGCCCTTGTTCTTGAGTTCTCTGTAGTCCTCATTGTCCGCTATGTTCAGCTGTAAGAAAAATTCTGTCTTTTAACTAATTCCTCCCTAGGAGACAGGGTACAGGGAAAGCCCACAACCAAGTGTAGAGTGAGAAATGGGTGAGAGGGAGAGAGAGAGAGAGAGAGAGAGAGAGAGAGAGAGAGAGAGAGAGAGGAGAGAAGAGAGAAAGTCAACTGTCTGGAAAATGCTCAGGGGATTGTGCAGAAAAAGCACATGTGGTAGGGACTACCTAAAAACAGAGCCAGACAGTCTAGGGTAGGTAAGTCCTGTGGCATTTGGAGTCCATGTGCTTCTTGGAGTTTTGGTAGAAAATCCCAAACTTGCTTAGAGACTTGGGAAAAAGAAAAGGAAGTCTAGCTGGGTGGAGCAAGAGTCACACTTGTAGCTCTGGCATGAGCCCCACCATGCAGCTCCAGTCTGTATTGGTGGTGCCACAGGCAAATGGCATTTTCATAAATTCCCTCCTTTATATTGGGTGCCAATATGTAGCACAAGTTCTAATAGGTATTATTAATAAATGCCTGGAGTCAAATATAGGGGAAAATGCTGAGAGATCAGAGAGATAAAGGAGGAAAACCAAGTCACCTTATCTACTCAATGTCCCAGCCAAAAAGAGACTGAGTTCCTATTTGCTCCCACATTATCACTTCCTCTTTTTGCCCACCCATATTACTTCCTGTCTGTCTGTACCAAACTCCAGGTCTCTATTATTAGATAGTGGTTATCTCTGCTCTCTTATGTTCAGGCAAGCTTTATTTGTACAAACAAGATATCACCATAGAAAAACTGTGTGAGCTAGCCATTCAGCTTCTGAAGTATACCCAAAGGAAATGAAATCTGAATGTCTCGGTGATAACTTCAATTTCAGATTTGTTGTAACATTATTGAAAATAGTTAAAATACATAAACAATGTAGACATTCATTGATAGATCAAATGAAAAAATAAATTATGATACAATCTTTTGTTGGCATCCATAGGGTATGGGTACCTCTGGCTAATACTAAAATCCATGTATAACTAAGTTCTTATATAATATGGTACGGTATTTGCATATAGTACAGGCATATTCCCTTATACATTTTAAATCATTAAATCAATCATAACTCCTATTATAAAGTGTTATTATGGCTGTTGTACCACATTATTAAGAATATAGGCAAGAAATATATAGGCAATATTAAACAGGCCACATATTTCTGTGTTGTATGGCAGTCAGGCTCTCAAGCCACAGTTTGCACCTGAGTTGGTTGGTCACTTAGCACTTACAGACAGGCTGTTGCCTGGGTCAAGATATGCTAATGTTGTTCTGTTCCCTTCTTTGTTATTATGGAAATTACCTGGAAAGGGGTCTTAATCCAAGCTCTGAGGACAGAGCAGCCATAGTTGCTGACTTTAGTCCTGCTACCCAGGGAACAGAATGCTAATGAACTTTCCCCTCAGTTTACCTTTGAAAAAAAACCTGTTTTGAGAATAAACATTGGTGAGCTTCAGGATTTGAATGTACCCTGAGACTGCCTTCCGATATTGTTGTGTGAATGTGTCTCATTTATTCCCATGCCTTCACACCAGTCTGGAGAGATAATTTATAGTGGGGTTGGACCCTGATGTAGTGGGGTCTGCAACGTGGGACTGACCACTGACCCCTGTGAAATGCTTGGGAAATTGCCAGAAGTACAGAGGAGAAACTGAGGAACTTGCCTCACGAGAGAAAACTGCACCACAGGTGGATACATGAATAATGAGCACTCAAGAACAGAATTTAAGGAAACATAGAATAAAGCAGGACAGTAATATCGGGAGTAAAATTTGTAAATATAGAAATATGGGGCAAGGAAAACGCAATAAACTGACTATACAGTTGATTAGATATATATTAAAGGAGAGAGGAGAATGAGTACAGCAGCATCAGATACAGAAATGTTTAGAATTTATAGAGGAGATATGTCCTCAGTTTGCGGAGCACAAGACCTTAGATGTTGTAGCATGGAAGGAATTTGGGATAAGGATACAACAACATTATTGAAATTATGGACCAGAAAGCATTCCCGAAGATACACTTTATTTTTGGATGCCAATACAGGAAAGGTTGGGCTTAAATCCTGACCAGCAGGAAGTACTTTCCTCTGTAACACTGAGAAGTTTCTAGATGCTTTTACAGAACCAAATAGTTACAATTAGTAAGAGACTAATGATTTAAACTATGAAGGGGAGTCTTCATCTCCCTCACTAGCAACCAGCAATACTGAGAGACAGGGATGGAATAATGAGGTTCAGAAAGAGCTAAAAGGCTTGAGAAGGGTGATAACCTCACTATCGCAGAATAGAAACTATGTACATCCAGGACTCTCGTTAGAAGAGTAATTCTCTTCCTACCGTAATAGCTGGTTTAGATCTGCCTATGGCATAGAACACTCTTAAAGTGAAGCAGATGCATAACAATAGTAATGAGTTTCCTTTATAAGTTTGTATCAGAGAACCCACTAGCAGAGGGGAGGAGATGCAAGGATTTCAATTGTTTCCTGTAATAGAGCAAAAAGATGTGCAAGGAAATTTGCTTAGGATACATGCTCCTATATCATTTAAATTACTCAAAGAATTAAAAACTGCTTGTGCTCACTACGGCCCTATGGTGCCATTTACCCAGATGCTGTTAGAAAATATAGCAGTAGAAAGTCTGCCGCTAGCAGATTGGAAGCAGATAGCCAAGACTTGCCTGTCAGGAGGAGACTATCTATTGTGGAAAACTGAATTTGCAGAAGAGTGTCAGGGCACAGCTGAGAGAAACAGAGCTCAGCAGATTCCTATTTCATATGAAATGGTTGCAGGTGAGGGACCTTATGTGGGAACAGATCAGCAGTTAGAATTTGATATGGCAGCAAATGTCCAAATTAGTGCAGTGGCCAAGAAGGCCTGGAATAGACTTTCATCATCAAAAGAAGAGACTGAGGAGTTGTCTAGTATAAAACAGGTACCAGTATTTCAGTACTTTTTTCCAGACTAACATAAGCATCTAATAGCTTGAGTGGAGACACAAAAGCAGGGCAGTTAATAATTAAACAGCTAGCCATTGAGAACACCACTGCTGTATGTAAGGCAGCTCTAAGACCTTTTAAGAAGCAGGATAACAATGCAGATTATATCCGAATTTGTTTGGATATCAGCCAATTGTATACTCAGGTAATGGCCATAGCTGCTGCTTTGCAGGGAAAGACAATTAAGGGCCTTTTATCATAGCAGAGAGACCTAGGCCCAGGAAGAATGTAAACTACAGGAATTCCTGGAGGCTGTTTGGAATGCAGTTTTATGGGGCATCAGGTCAGACAATGTCCTGATTAGAGGGTATGCCTAAGGACAAGAAGAAAATCAGGATTATGCAGGAGATGCAGAAGAGGAAAACATCGTACTAGTGAGTGCAGATCAAAAAGAGATGATCTAGAAAATCCCCTTTCAGGAAACAGATGCAGGGGCCAGCCTCAGTCCCTGAGTCAAAATTATGGAGTGATCCAGCAATCTCTTCCCCCACAAGGAAATCTCTACAAGACCTTTTCAGAGCAAGCCCAGGAAGTACAGGGCTTGGCCTCAGCTCTTTTGTATACAAAGTTCTGACACCTGAAGTGGGGATGCAAGTTCTCCCCATGGGGGTATATGGGCCTTTACCAAAAGGCACTGTAGTATTATTGTTAGGGAGAAGTAGCACAACTATGCAAGGAAGTATTATTGCTCCTGGAGTCATTAATGCTTATTTTTGAGGGAGAGAGCAAGGTGATAACTCACTCACCAAGTGTAGTTTCTGCAGGAAGAGCATCTCAGAGGCTTCCACAATTAATTTTACTTCCTGCTGTGCAAACCAAAAATCAAAGCAAGAAAAAAAAGAGGAAAGGATGCATTTGGTTCATCTGACACATATTGAGTACAAGCCGTAGGTCCTTAGAGACCAGAACTCACATTGTTTATAAATTGAAAAAGATTTTCTGGCCTTCTAGACACTGGTGCAGATATTTCGGTTATAACCACCAGCCAACGGCTTTCTAAATGGCCCAAAACAAAGACTATTATGCAACTACAAGGAATTGGTCAGACTAGAAATACTGAACAGAGTAGTAATTAGCTGCATTGGAAAGATGGAGAAGGCCATGAGGGAACTTTGCAACCATATATTATTCCTTATTTACATATAAATTTATGGGACAGAGATATTATGTCCAGAATGGGGACATATTTATATTCCCCCAGCACAGCTGTTACTAATCAAATGTTTCACAAGGATTATTACCTAATCAAGGTATAAGCATAGATAATAAGGAAAAGATCAACACTATCTTACCAGATGGTAGACCTCCTAGGGCAAAATTAGGGTATTTTTAGGAGAGGTCACTGAAAAACCTGTACTCCATGCAGACCCACTAGTGTGGAAAAGTGACGAACCTGTATGGGTAAATCAGTGGCCTCTAAGAGGAGAAAAATTACAAGCTTCCCAGCAGTTAGTGCAGTTAGTGAGTGCAGGACACATTACATCATCTAATTCACCATTTTTTTTTTGTTATTAAAAAGAAATAAGGGACTTGGAGATTGATTCAGGATTTAAGGGAGGCTAATGCAGCCATGCAACTGATGGGAGTGTTACATCCAGGGCTGCCTTCTCCTGCAGCAATACCAAAGGGCACCCATAAAATTATTTTAGACTTAAAAGATTGTTTTTATACCATCCCATTGGCACCACAAGATTGCCAAAGATTTGCTTTAGTATCCCTTCAGTTAATTTCAGAGAGCCAATGAAGAGATATCAATGTAGAGTTAGTTTTACCTCAGGAAATGGCAAACAGTGCCACCCTATGCCAGAAGTTTGTAGCACAGGCTATACAAAATATTAGAGATCAATTTCCATAGGTTTATCTTATCCATTATATGGATAATATCCTTCTTGCTCGTGGAGATGAGATTTTACTAGAGACATATGGATTATTACAACAGAGCCTAAGCCAGGCAGGGCTAAAAGGTACAGAGGCGCTTGCTTTTCCAATATTTAAATTACATGTTATACCCCAAAGAAATTGAGCCTCAAAAATAGAAAATAAGAAGGATGGTTTAAAGACTCTAAATGACTTTTAAAGGTTGTTAGGAAATATCCAATGGCTAAGGCCTTATCTAAGTTTTCCTAAAGGAGACCTCAAGACTCTAAGTGAAGTCCTTAAAGGAGACAGCGATCTGAATTTCAGCAGGCAGCTTTTAGAAGCTGCCAAGTAGATTCTCTCCCAGATAGAGGAGGTTATACAAGCACAGCAGGCACGTTATACTGATTACAGCCAAATATGGCAGATGTGTATTTTACTTACAAAACTAGCTCCTACAGCAGTTTTATGGCAAAACAGGCCACTTTTATGGTTACACCTTCTATATCGCCAGTTAAGGTAATTAAATCCACCAGTTAAGGTATTAAATCCTTATTTTGAAACAGTAGCATACTTAGAACAGAAGAGCAGGATATAATCTAGGAAATATTTTGGCAAAGAACAAGCTATGATCAATGTTCCTTACACTAAGTAGAAAACTGAATGTTTATTTCAAAACAGTTATTCTTGGACAATTGTGTTGGCTTAATTTCAAGGTCATGTTAATAATCTTTTCCCAGATGACCCATTGCTGCAGTTTACACAACTGCATTCATTCATTTTTCCTAAAATGGTGGCAAAAGATCCTATAAAGTATGCTTTGTTAATTTTCACTGATGGCTCTCTAATTGGAGGGCTGCATATGTGGTTAATGGTAAAGGTCATGGCGTGCAGACAGAGCCAGTTTCAGTTCATATAGCTGAACTGAGAGCTGTAGTTTAGTGTTTCAAAATTTTGTAAATGAGGCATTTAATCTATATACTGACAGCCAATACATTTATAATGCTTTTCAGGTCCTAGAGACCATCCCGTATATAGGGACAGAATGTGGCATAAAAGTACAAAGACCACCTTTGCTAAAGCAAGGTGGAGACATCCTTGCACTGGAATATGGAGAGGACTATACCCTATATTAATATGGGGTGGAGAACATGTCTGTGTTTTTTTTTTCCAGGATGAAGATCAAGTGAGGTGGCTTCCAGAGTGACTGGTTTGGTGTATTCAGTAGAAAAATACCAGACCTGATGACATCATAGATGATGATGTCCCATCAGGAGAGACAAAATAAAACTGCATCCTGGTCATATTGCCTTCCAGAATTTCTCCTACAGGGATTCTAATGCAGAGGGAAGATATTATTTTAGAGTGGATATTTATACCTAATAAACCAAGTAAAAAATTAAAA
>NW_004949134.1:3170910-3198951 GCF_000317375.1 Microtus ochrogaster | reverse complement strand
CTGAGATACCAGCCCATTGGGGCGTGGTCTCTCTCCCTTTAAAAAAGCGGCCACTTCCCTCTCCTTCTCTCTTAACTTCCTGCTCTGCCGGCGACTAGACTCCCTTCCTTGTTGCGCAGAGGGCTGACGGTGATCTGTAAGTTTTTCCCCTTTAAATTAATACTACCCTATTAATCATAATTCCAAACTGCTGTGGCATTGTTTGTGACTTACGCCTTCAGACTGAGGAAAAACTTGTGGTCCAGCTTTTCTTGCCCCCACAGAGACATGCCTGATTCAGGACCTCCTGCCCTGTTGTTGTCTCCACTCTACACTGAAGGGTGACATTCTGTACTGCAAGACACTGAGCTTCTTCCAAACATTTCATAGGCAGCTCAAGAGACCCTGCTGAGATGACCTGACTACAATGACTACAATTTGCTGCACTTTGAATCCTGTTTGCTTTGGGGCTGAGATGCTGACTGAATGTTTGACTATTTTAGTCTGTGGGACACAGAACTCATTTTGATAAAAATATTGGACATGAGCACTAAGACCTAAGCTTTCCCCTCAGGGAAAGAATGACTCAAAATAAGAAATGACTGAAACCCCACTTCAGATAAGAAACGGGGCAGCCTAAGAGTTTAACAGCTGCTCAGAGATTGGAACTGGCATTTGATAAGAGCAATGTCATTGTACTTTTACCAATCAGAAAAGTGTTTCTTGTCCTTTGATTAAAGTAGATTTAAGAAAATTGTGGTATGTCTAATTGTTGATTCATTTTTAATTCCCATTCCAGAATTATGGTATTGACCTGATATTTGTAACTGCATATAAGATGTTGAGAAAAGTTTGACATACCCTGTAAATGTTGGGATTTAATGCATATGTTAAGAATTTTAGATTTTGATACAATGTAAAAAATTTAAGTGGTGCTCTAATTTAGCTGAAAAAACATTTTCAACTCAGGCGATTCTCCTCTCCTTTAAAGAGGAGACTATAACCTTTAGGAGCATGATTATTCTTAAGGCATTATAATTTATCCTGACAAGAAAGTATGGCTCCAAGACACAGAGCCAATAGGTATCTCTCTCCCCTAATCTTTTTCCTTCACAAAGATCAGCAGTTATGACAGGTTTGGAGTTTCTCCCTCCTGAGAAATCTACGATAGGAGGTTGCATAAAATAAAATGTGCCTGACTTCCAACAACATGTAATTTTGGATAAAGGGAGAAGTCTTTGCCCAAGTCATATGTTGTCATATGTCCTGTTGCAGCAGCACAGGTTTATGATAAAATTATTAAGAGAGAGTGAATTGTGGGGCAATATTATACAGGCCGCATATTTCTGCATTGTATGGCAGCGAGGCTCTCAAGCAATAGTTCCCACCTGAGGTGGTCACCTAGCACTTACAGACAAACTGTTGCCTGGATCAAGATATGCTAATGTTATTTTGCTCTGTTCTTTGTAATTATGGATATCTCCTGGGAAGAGTTGTTAATCCAAGCTAGTAACAGAGCAGCCATAGTTGCAGAGGTGACTTTAGTCCTGCTACCCCTGAAACAGAATGCTAATGAACTTTCCCCTCAGTTTACCTTTGGATATAAAAGCTGTTTTGAGAATAAACATGGGTGATCTTCAGGATTTGAATGTACCCTGAGACTCCCTTCCCATATTGCTCTGTGAACTGTGTCTCAATTATTCCCACGTCTCCCTGCCAGTCCAGAAAGATAAATTATGTTGTGGTTGGACCCTGACAATACTTGTTCTCTACAATTGCAACCATAAAAGCCTAACTACACAACACAAAAGTAAGATACTAAATAAACAATGCTTAAACCACCAGTTTGTTGACAGACTGTGAAACAGCTGGAGGCTACAGTGTGTGTTAGGAATATTTTTCCTAACGTGAGCTCTTTGCCAACACAAAATCCCAATCAAACCAAATCAACATAAGCCAAATTAAGAAATATCCAGGTTTAATGGGAGTCTGTGCTCTTGGGTGGCCTAGAAAGGGAACCAGGAGGCTGCAAACATGACCACCAGGAGGAAGGAAATAAAAAGCATGTGTTCCTCTTTTGGGAGTTCATTTAAATACTCTGTGGGAGTGGTCCTGACCCCCCCCCCCAGGAAGGGGTCAGGTCCGGACATCCTGGGATTTGGAGTCCAGACCAATACAACTCTCAGGCCTGGGACAGATGTGAGGGGCTGGTGTCTAAGCTCCCAACTTAACATTCCAGACCCTTTGGATATAGGGATGACAGAAAATTGAAATGATAATTAACAATTTGAGCTCTCTAGGAAAAAGGGGTGTTGACTCAAGTCTGGCTACTTCCTGCAGGTATAGGGTGATGTGTGGAAAGGGAGAGCTATGTGTTGGTGGGCCCATGCTCAGCCAAAGGTGTGGCTGGAAAAGCATCCAATGTATTGTCATCCTGGAGATGTCAGGCATCTGTTACTTGGGGGAGGTGAGAAGGCAGGTGTCTAAAAAAAATCACCAAAAATGAGTGTGCCAGAATGAAGAGCAAGTAGGCCCTTCATTGTGACATCCTGTAAAACTGGACAGTGGAAGGTCCTGTCTGCTGGACAGGCCAAGTGTCCTGAGTGGGTGCCTACTTGAGCCTGGAGAGATGGTACCAGCATGGGTGTCCCAAGAGCTTGGCAGCTAATGGGGTGGTGAGGATCATCGTGTGAGTTCCTGTCCATTGAGGTTCAAGAGACCTAGGAGTTAACTGTTTGAGGAGTACTCTGTCCCCTGGGGAGATCAGGGCAGGCTTAGGGGCATTAGGGTTCACTGATGTGGGGGCAGGGAGACAGCTGTCAGTGCGTGAATGGAGAAGGGACCTTAAAAGGGAGAGGTAGGGTAGGTACCACACCAGTGGAGAAGTTTGGTTAAGGAGAAAGGGCCTGCCATAAAGCAGCTAAAAAGGGCTCAGGCCCATAGGGGAATGTGGGTGGCCCTGAGGCGAGTAAGGGCAATGGGGAGAAGGGAGGGCCAAGATAATCTGAGTTCAATGGAAAGCTTGGTTAGCTGTTGTTTAATTGTTTTTCTGGTTGGTTTGTGAGACACCAAACTGAGGAATGATGTGGTCCAGGAGTACCTGAGCCACCACATCTGCTGTTTCCCTGGAGACTGAAAAAGCTTCTATCCATCCTGTAAAAGTGTCCATAATTGTTAAGAGATAGCGAAGTTTTTAATGAGTATGAGTGAAATTAATCTGTCAATCTTTGTCCACAAAACTGGTGTGGAGACTGACATATGTGGAAAGCCCCTTGTGGGTTGGCCTGGGCACCCATCTGGCAGGAGGAATAAACCTGTAAAATATGATCTCGGAGATGAATGGGCTCAAAAAGCAGCTCCAATAAGTGGAACAAAGCTTTGGGGAAGTGGTTAAGGATATCTCGACCCAGTAAAGGTGCTGGGCAAGCAGGTATCACTAAGAAATAATGAGAGAAAAAAAATGTCTTGCAAGAATGCAGGGTGGTGGCAAAGTTTTAAGTGGGGAGGAATGGGTTATGGGATAAACCAAGTCTGGGCAGTGTCAATCTTCTGCAAAGGCTGAGAAATTCGAGTACTGGCACAGTTTTACTTCCCTATGGTGAGGGCTGGACCTCTGTGGTATGTCATAGAGGACAAGCCCGTATGGGGGCACTGTGATATCTAATGTCCAGGTTACTGGCAGATAGAGCATAACCTCAGAGAAGGCATAGTGTAATATCGTGCCATGTGACTATTGAGGCCACACTTGAAATAGTTTGCCTGTGAGGTTAACTTAGGCTGGGTTCTATTAGCATAGAGCCTTGTGGTTGGCTTCCCTTGTTCCCATTCCTGTGACCTTAGGGCAGCTGCTAAGGCCTAGGCCTGTAGATTGTTGTCTGTCGGAAGACTCAGCTGATTCCTCTCGGGCATTAAAAACTTTAAAGGCCATTTTCACCAATTCCCATATAGGAGTTTGGGGACCCTCCTCAACCTCTCTTAACTCTTTCCTAATATCTGGTACTGACTGAGGAAAAAATGGGTAAGCAAAAGGATTAGTAGAAAGGGAATCTAGCGTCTTTTCTATCTGAGAGAGATCTGGAAGCGAAAAGGGAACAAGGGTAGGAATGAGAGAGGCTAGCCTAGTGTGCAGAGGGGTTCCAAGGGTAGAGAGATGAGGTAGGAGGGGGAGAAGAAGGTGGAAGTTGATCTTGAACCAAGGGATGGTATTGGGTAGTGTGGGCTTCAGGGAATGGGTGAGCGGCCAGTGCCTCTAGCAGCATGGTGCAGCAAGGCTCTGTCTACTAAGGGAAGGATGGGAGTGCAGAGCCCCAAAACCATGGACATATGTAAGCTGTGCCCATTTGTCTTTATGGTGGCAAAAATTTTCTAGTTTTCCAGGGGATGGTAAGCCCAAGACTTAGTACATAGGGAAATTAGCCATTTGAGACAGATTGATTTAGAACAGGCCCAATTGGAAAAGATTTTGTAAGATGGATCTCAGGGGCAACAGTGGACCTGGCTTTGAACTGCAAGTGCCCATTTTAAAGTCTATGCCCAACCACGTGACCTAAGTCCACATTAGTGCATCTACCAAAATGGCTCTTATGTCCAAATGGGGCCATGGAAATTGAATGCTTGGCATCCCAAAACAAACAAATCTCCACCTTAGCCAAAGCCGGCCTGCCAGTCTGGCCACTGCTGGGAATCAGACCCCTGGCACAAGCTCATGGCTTAAACAGGAATCAGAAAAATGACAAAAATATGTACCAAAACCCTATAGATAAAGAAAAGGGACTCCCCAAGATGCAGCCGCTGTAGCCCAGAAGCCAGTTTAAGCATGGCATGGAGAACTCAGATTGTAGAGTAGGGGACTTTCAACACGTGACCTAGGGCTGCATGGAAAGATCCACCCGATCTTGGTGGGACCTCCAAGATGTTAGGAATATTTTTCCTAATTTGAGCTCTCTGCCAACACAAAATCCCAATCAAGCCAAATCAACATAAGCCAAATTAAGAAATAACCAGGTTTAATGGGAGTTCTGCACTCTCGGGTGGCCCCAAGGGGGAATTGGGAGGCTGCAAACATGACCACCAGGAAGGAGAAGAGACCACATATTCCTTTTTTGGGAGTTCATTTAAATACTCTGTGGGAATGGCATCCTGGGATTTGGAGTCCAGACCAATACAAGTCTCAGGCCTACATATCACTACTTTCCCATGAATTCATATAGTATCTAGTCCATCACAAATTAAAGCACCAACTAGCAGAGAAGGCAGACTCCATTGTCTGTGTATAAAGATTTCACAAGTTCTTGGCTCACCTCTAAATCGTAAACCATGGTCTCAAACAGTTCTCTAGCATCTCAGCAGCTTTAAGTATAAATAACTGAATAAGGCTTTACTATTCTGTTGGCCATAGGGACAAGAGTTTAAAGCTTGAAATGAAAGCATTTTCATGGAGACAGAGTACAGTCTGTACATTAATATCTCATATCCAATAACATTCATATGCCATGTAAAGGAACTGAAACATATCTATAACCAAGGAAAAAATACAAGGGATGGAAATACTTCAGTGATCAAAAGCATTTGTTGCTCTTGCAGAGTAACAGAGTTCTCTTCATATGGGGCAGCTCACAACTGAAGCTCCAGAGGATCCAATGTTCTCTTTGGCATCTTCATCTACTGGCATGCAAATGCACACAAACAAATAACAATTAATAATAATTAATAATAATAAATATTTTAAAATAAAACTATATATATTGAATATTGAATATATATATTGAATAATTCAGCTACAATAGAACAAAGTTGTACCTTTGTTTTTGCACACTTTCTATGAAAATGCATATTTTCATGTTTAGTTATAATGTAATCCTCATTACATTTCTTGAGTTTATAATGTCTCAATATACTTAAATCTATATTTTAAAACTATTTTTCCTTTCACTAATTCAGTAAATGTTTATTTTTTTATTAAAATAGTGATCATTATTGTTCTACAAAGTTATTAGGTACTTTATATAAACTAAGTTAATTGCTACATTTGAATAATCTAGAAATCTTTGATTTTCTAATGATTGAAAGACTACTAAATACACTTAAAATATAAGAAAACGTATTGTTAGAAATTGAAACCATATATATATAACATCAATTTCACAAAAATATTGATATCTATTTATGCATATATGTACTTACCCTTACTCCATTTATGTATCATTGATTATATATTTTACATGTCTTTTGTATTTATAATTACTAACATATAAAATAATTTTAACACATCATAAGTACATTTTGTTTTACTAGATTTAATTTTCTCCTTTATATATTTTTTTGCAGATTTTTATACTGTGTTGTGCATACTATTATAATGTTTTCACTGAACATGTACGATCTTTAATATCTGTATTTAACTTCAGAAATGTTCAAAACAGCACCACTGCCTTTTCCTTAAACACTATTATGACCTTAGAAATGTAAATCCACTATCTACTTATTCATGCCAATCTTATACATTTATTTAATTGGCAATATCTTTGTTTTTCAGATTTATAGTTCTTGTCTACTGTGTCAATTTTAATTTTGAAGTGTCTATATACAAATTCTTTCAACAAGTCTTTCTCTCTGGACATTTGATTTAATATACATTTTAAGAAGTATAGTAATAAGAGTTGGAGATAAGGTTCTGCAATTAAGAGCTCTTGCTGATCTTGATGAGAACCAAGGTTTGGTTTTCAGCATCCTCTTGTTGGTTTACACCCATCCTCAACTCCAGTTTCTGGAGATCTGACATCCTCTTTTTATGTCCTTGGGTACCACACACACACTGTGCAGGCAAACACTCAAATACATGAAATAAAAGTCTTTTAAACAAATCCTAGTAATAAGAGCACCTATTTGGTTTTCCCTCTGAATATATAAGAAATAAAAAATTTTGTGTGAATTTTGCAACCTGTTTGTTATGAGAGTCTGGAGAAGCAGAAAAATTGGACCTAAAGGATATGTGAGGCAGATATGCCCTTTGATCTCTGAATTCTGTTTATTCATTACAGGGACAAGGCAAGGAAGGCAAACTTTCTCATTTTCTCTTTTCTTTTCTTACTTTTTATGTCTACTTTCTTTGAATACATAACCTTTGAGTATCATAGATTGAGGAAGAGATCTGGATATCAAATTTCTGGTCTCTTTATTGTTATTGTTAATAAATCCACTTAGTAACCATGATGGGTGTAGCTCCATAAAGCCTTGACAAGATATTTGGTTTCATTAAAATCTTCCTTAATAGCTCCAAATCTTTCTTTAAAATTTCAAAAAAAAATGTTTATTAATTGAGTTGCTCTGACCCCTGTCATTCCCAGGTGTTTCTCCAAAATGATCCTCCTGGAACAACTACTTAATGCTCTTCTTAAAATAAATGGAAATTCCTAATGTCTTTTCACATCTGGCTGCCATTTAAACACACCTGCACACAAATCCGTCTGGACATATACACACAAACACAAGAAGAATCTTTTCTTTCTTTGGTGAAACAATTTTATGCCTTTAAATTTTCTGTAAACAAAATTTTCATAATTCTTTTTTTAAGTCTCTTACTCCAAATTCACCACAATCTATTAATTTCTTAAAACTAGGGGTTGTAAAACATAGATCATTCAAAACTGACTAAAACTTTTACCTAGTATATCTATTTTATCATTGAGGAAATGCAACATAGCATAATAAAAGTTTATTGTGACATTTTAATTGTTCAATGTACTTAGATGTGAACACAATGCTGTACAACAGATTTCTCCAAATTTTTGTCTTGTTTATCAATGGATGGATGGGTGTGGATTTCTTGTATTTATTTTGACTGTTCATTTTGTGAAATGCTTGTAATACTTAAGTAAAACCTATCAGTGATGGAATTGGTGACTGACATAATTGAAAAAAACATTGAAATTTTCCAATATAATAATCCACTAAAGATAAATTTTACTATGAATCATTATTAAACTAGGAACTTGAAATACTGCTGTTCATGCATATATAATATAAAATTGGTTAGATTTTATATCAGAATTTATTGAAGTTCATTTTGTTTCATCCATATATAACCAAATATATATTATAGTATACAGTATATATCTTTATATTTCAAAAATTAATATATATTATTTTATATTGTTTATTAATATTTTTAGATGTTCTGTTAATCTTTATTTTAGCATGCAAAATGATGGGTTCTACATTGATAGCATTTACATTGTCGCCTTTACTGCCTTCCTTTTTCCTCCCTACCTTACTTTGCTGGCTCTCTTCATCTAAATAATCCCTCCTTCTACTTTCATGTTAACTGAATTCCATTCTGCTGTATTATTATCTTCCCTTTTGTTCTCTTTTTGTCTTGTCATAACCATCTTTTTGCTTTCATATCTAATATAGCAACTACTATGTATCTTTTTTTCTTTATTTCTAATCTTGATCTTTTAGTTTTTATATTTATATGAGATTTGGAGCATAGGGATATTCCTCAATGCTAGAGCAACTAACTGAGGCACTAACTGGGTTCAATCCTAAATACTACAAAAATGGTGAGTAGAGAGATGGCTTGATGGTTAAGAGCTTGCACACAAACAGATTTTAGTTCTTGCCACCTATGTTAGGTGCCTCATAACCAGCAGTAACTACATGTTCACAGAATCTGACACATTTTTCTGGACTGTAGGAATACCTGCAGTCACACATTCACATATCTCATTATACACATCTGCATATGTATAATTAAAAATAAAGAACTGGGCATAGTGTCATGCACCTTTAATTCTATAATATACTGCTTATTCCTTCCTAAAGATGTTTCCTATTCTGTTTAATAAATAAATAAAGAAGCCTTTTGTTAGAGACAGAAAGAGTAGTAGATATACATATAGTCATGTGACAAACAGACACACACAGATTGCAGTCACAGGGAGAAATTTACAAGACAGCCTTCACACAGTTAAATAATCTGACTCATTCAATGGTCAGACAGAGGACAGAAGACACAGGAATCATAAAGTAGAGAATTCAAATTGTAGTTCTTTCATATTCAATGACTATAAGGAAAGTGCTTTTTCCCCCTTTAATGTGATAGCAATGTGTTGTTGGTGACACAGAGAAAATTACTGATGTATTTAAATCACCCAACTGGTATATATATGCATGCTTTCTCCAAGATGATCACTTAAATACTAATATAAGCACCACTATAAATGTAGTTTACAAATATACTTGGAATCTTAATTTACTTGACATTAAGTCATGGTGATTTTTGAGCGCAAATAATTTAGTCACATAAGTCCTTTAAAATAAGATCCTTCTCCAGAAAATCCAACAAAGGGCATTCTGATTGTGGGGTTTCATAACCAACAAGATACAGCTACAGTTTCTTTTGTTCCTTCTCCTCTCCAATTTACCTAGAAGGAAAATATATGTGTTGTAAGCTGCTATCTTGAAGACAATAAAAAATAAAACACATATAGTTTCTCCATTCCAGGAGAGCCAGAGCGTGCAGGATAAAAAGAGCCACATTCTTATATTCATGAGGAAATTAATTGTATTTATTAGCGAATATAAAAATGAGCAATCTTAAAACCTCCCATTTTATATATAGCGCCCCCACAGGATATTTGGATATGAACCCTACTAGAGAATCCAACCAAACCATTCATAGATTTCTTACAAAATAAAAAGGAAAACAATAAATTAGGTATTTTATATCATAAAATTTGTAAGATTGAGTTTTGTTGAAATAAAATATGATTACAATGTATAGGCAGAAGTTTTCTGTCTTAGAGCTGTTCAGTCCCAAACTTCCAGCAGCAGCTTTCCAAATTACCACACAAAGGCTTAATACTACTTATAAATGCTTGACTAATAACATGCTTATTATTAACTAGCTCTTACTGTATATCTCTCTTTTTCTGACCACCTGAGTCTTTAATTTGCTAAGGAATATGGAGAAGTTTTTTTGCCACAACTCTATGGCATTTTAACGTCCTTGCCAGGAAACAAGCTGCAACAATGTGTAAACAACACTGAAAAGCTCCTATGGCATTTCAAGTTCCTTGCCAGGAAGCAAGCTGCAACATTGTGTCCATAGCTCTATAGCCTGGACCACCTGCTTGAAAGAGTCAGAGTTTTCCCTGGAAGGAAAGCCCAGAAAGCCTGCATTTCAAAACAGAGGCTTTTTTCCTGCCCCGGCTGAAAACTGAAATGTTTTTACTCTAGTCTTTCCCAAGCTTTCTCAGGCTTTCTGTGGATGCAGTTATCCACATGGGCATCATTTTGTAACAAAAATGGACTATGGATATTTTCCTTTTTTTAAAAAAAAGAGGGGGAAATGGTGCTGGAGAATTGTCTGTATTCTGTCAATCATGTTTTAAATAAATGCTCATTGGCCAGGCAGGAAATATAGGCAGGAAAACCAGACAGGAAGTAGAAATGATACAAGGAGAACAAGAGAACTCTGGGAAGGAGGAAGTTGATTCCTCCCACTCCTGCCCAGCTGACTGAAGCAGCAGGATGTGATCTGCCCCACTGAAAAAGGTACTGAACCACATGGCTAACATAAATCAGAAAAATGGGTTAATCAAGATGTGAGAGTTAGCAAGTGAGAGGCTAGAGCTAAAGGGCCAATCAGCTTATAATTTATGGAGACCTTTGTGTGATTTTCTTTGGGGCTAAACAGTTGTGGGGTACTGGGCGGGACAAAAACCAAACAAGTGAGCAAGGTGCTCATGTTACACTTGTTTATTACTTTAATGTTTCCTACATTTCATCCAATAAATTCCTGAATGGAGGATAATTAATATATTCTGCTTTCTTATTAAAACAGTGATACATTTTAAAATAAAATATGCTTGGGACATCTGTTATACTTTGCTGTGGGAACTCCTTTAGCCAATGACTTTTGAGATGCTGAACACTTTGTGGGTAGCTTGGGTACTATAGAAACAGATATAGAAACATGCACACTCTCTCTTGGCTGCTGGATTTGAATCTTATTCCTTGCTCATTCAGAGGACTGTTGACTTCTGAGTCTAAGCCTAAATAAAGAAACCTTATACTCCACTCGGAGCTACTGTGGGAGTAACTTTATTGAAATCCTCTATATCTGGCACCCAACATAGGGTTCAAGTCCTTGCCTACTGAGACTGGTCCAGAAGGTTCATGTTCATTTTTTCCCTACCCCTCAGCCTGGGCCACCTCTGCACTCATTTCCCCTTATAGTTATATTTGCCTCTTATAGTTTTTGATTTGAAAAATTGTTTCTTTGCTATATCTTTACAAGAAAAGGACAGAGAAAATTTGCCTTCACATTGCCTACTTATAATAAGTCTCAGTTTACTAGGAGATATCAGTGGACTATCCTCCCACAGAGCATTCTCAATAGCCCCATTCTTATTTAGTAAGTAGACAAGCAGTTTACTAAAATTTACAAATTTCTTTCATGGTGCGAGAGAATTGTCTGTATTCTGTCAATCATGTTATAAATAAATGCTGATTGGCCAGGCAGGAAGTATAGGCAGGAAAACCATACAGGAAGTAGAAATGATGTAATGAGAACAAGAGAATTCTGGGAAGGAGGAAGTTGATTCCTCCCACTCCTGCCCAGAGCACCGAAGCAGCAGGATGTGATCTGCCTCACTGAAAAAAGGTACTGAGCCATATGGCTAACATAGATCAGAAAAATGGGTTAATCAAGATGTGAGAGTTAGCCAGCGAGAGGCTAGAGCTAAAGGGCGAATCAGCTTTATAACTTATAGAGATCTATGTGTGATTTTCTTTGGGGCTAAACAGTTGTGGGGTACTGGGTGGGACAGAAACCCAAACAATAACAAGAAGGGCCTGGACCCTTCATGTTACAATTAAACTTTAATCCCAGGTTTCCAAGTCAGAGCCCTGTAAGTTCAGCCTGTTCCTGACCTAATGGGGTCAGAGTGCAGTCCTTTTCCAGGGAGCCATCCACATGGTACTGGGAATGACGGATGAGGAATATATGCCTTGTAGCCTTTGCTTTATAGTGGTCCAGCCTGGATGCCAGCTCTTCTCCAGATTTCACGTTCCTCTTCTTCAGGTTAATGAGAGACAGTGGCTCTTGCCTGTTGCAGTTGGAATCCCAGACACTGGGCCAGATGCGAGGCTCCTGTCCAGGTCCGAGGCTTGGTTGCACACTTGTCTGCAACCCCGCTGCTGTGTGGCTTGCCCACCACTACCATGGAGAAGAGGACAGTGGCCGACCCACCTGCCAGACTGCAGGCCACTAGCTGAAGCACCTGCCGGAAAGCCATACCTCAAACCACTTGGCCGAACGGCAGTACACGAGGGACACACTTCCGCATGTCCCTCTCAGGTTTTGTGTGGAGTCAGTTTACCACATTGGGCACCACTCTGTAGTATGGAGCACGGACTGTGTCCCACGGTCCAGCTAGCTTATACCTGAAATAACCACACAGAAACTGTATTCATTCAAATACTGCCTGGCCTATTATCTCCAGCCCCTTATTGACTAACTCTCGCGTACTAGTTTAACCCATCTCCATTAATGTGCATTACCACTTGACTGTGGCTTACAGCATGCGTCTAACCAGTGTCCATCTCAGGCAGGAGAACCATGGCATCTGCCTGTCTGTCCTTCTTCCCAGCATTCCGGTCTGTCTACTCTGCCTACTTAATTGCTGCCCTATTAAAGGCCAAGGCAGTTTCTTTATTCAACCAATGAAAGCAACACATAGACAGAAAAACCTCCTATAACAGGATTTCAAGGCAATTACCTAGTTTGACAGCAGATGGAGAAGGAGGAAAACCCACCAGGAGAGAAGAAAGGAAAACCTAGCCAACAAGGTGGTCATTCCAGGAGCATATAGTTCTGGGCTTTGCTGGTTCCCCCAAAGCCACAGGCCTTTTTCTGCATTCATACCCCAAATATTGGGTGCCAGATGTAACATGAATTCTATTTATGACTTTAATTATAAAAAACTGGAGTCAGATATTAAAGAGTGAAAGCTGAGACCTAAGAGAAGTAGTGCAGCCAGCCACTAGAGAGATCTTTTACCTCTAGCAAATTTTCAGAAGGAGTAGGTGATCCTATCTCTACAAATCCTCAGACTGCATCTGTTCTTGTATCCTCCCACTTTATATTCCTTTCTCACCTAGCCATATCATTCCCTGCCTGCACCTCCCTAGTACTGGGATTAAAGGCCTGTGACTCCCAAGTACTGCAATTAAAGATATGAGCTGCCACCATTCAGCTCTGTTACTCTTTTAGACTAATTCAATCTAGTGTAGTCCATGGTGGCCTTGAACTAACATAGATCTGTCTGCACTATCTGGTAGCACTAATTCCTAGTGCTGGAATTAAAGGGGTGTGCCACCACTGCCTGGCTTCTATGACTAACTAGTGACTTAGCTCTGCACTCTGATCATCAAGTACACTTTATTTGTTAGATTATAAACAAATTATCACTACACCCTTCTCCTTCTGAAACATTCTTAGTTTGGTTGTCCCACCAATGCTTCCTGCCTGGCTACTGGGCAGTCAGCATTTTATTAAGCCAAACTGAAGGAAAAATCTTTACACTGTATAAGAGGATTTTTCCACAGCAACAATGACTTTATCATAGGTATACAACAATTTTAAATAAAGTATGAGTAGCACTGAAATAAAAAGTAATCTTGAGCCCAGATAAGAAAGATGATAGACTAAGAAAAGCAAGGTAAACTGAAACTCTAATTTTGGTAGAGTTGTCTTCTGTTTAAGGAGGTAACCTGAGAAACCAGAGCTGCAGTTTAATAGCTGTGTGTCTCATAGTTAGAATACCTCTTTGAGGTTAAATGTCCCTAAAGCTGCAGTTATATTCTTCCTTCTATTTAAGAAACAAAAATGGTATGTGAATTTTACAGTTGTAATACATACACTCTAACACAGGGCAATGTCATCAAAAGACTTGATGATGAACTATGTCATTTTCATTATGAGGCTCTTATAGTCTAACATAAGGGCTACTTTGAGTAACATGTACAATTATATTTTGGTTTGCACAGAGAAATAAATTATTGGATATTTTAGGATTCTATATAAAGAAGAATAGTATTTAGAAAATAGTGTGCATCTTGGTTAAGAACCTCTGGGTACATATTGTCCAGAAACTACCCAATAGGTGTGAGTTTGACAATATTATTGTCACTTGAGAAGATCCTATTTTTCTTGAATTCCAGGAAGCAATAGATTTTGCAATGGAGCAATTAAAGCATGCCAGTCATGTGACTATGTGACCTATTCAACAATGACCTGGATACTTTGTCAGAGACTGTATAACACAGTACTCAATGATGAGCAGTTTATGGAGGAGCTCAGGATTATAGAGAAAGGTGGCAATTGGCACAAAAAAAAATTATTTGAAGCTAATTGAGTCACCTGCAGAATGGATGCATACAGAGAAGACAAGAAGACAGGAGACAGCTTTTGTTTTTTAATTTTTTTTATTTTTACTTAAAAATATCTACCTCCTCCGCTCCTCCCATTTCCCTCCCCCTCCCCCTGTTCCCCTCCCTCCTCCCTCTCCAGTCCAAAGAGCAGTTAGGGTTCCCTGCCCTATGGAAAGTACAAGGTCCTCTCCCCTCCATCCAGGTCTAGGAAGGTGAGCATCCCAAAAAGACTAGGCTCCCATAAAGCCAGTAAATGCAGTAGGATCAAAACCCAGTGCCATTGTCCTTGGCTTCTCAGTCAGCCCTCCTTGTCCAATACGTTCAGAGAGTCCAGTTTGATCACATGCTCCATCAGTCCCAGTCCATCTTGCTTTGGTGAGCTCCCATTAGATCAGCCCCACCGTCTCAGTGGGTGGGCACACTCCTCGTGGTCCTGACTTCCTTGCTCATGTCCTCCCTCCTTCTGCTCCTCATTTGGACCTTGGGAGCTCAGTCCAGTGCTCCAATGTGGGTCTCTGTCTCTAGCTTCATCCATCGCCAGATGAAAGTTCTATGGTGATATGCAAGATATTCATCAGTATGGCTACAGGATAGGGTCATTTCAGGCTCCCTCTCATCAGTTGCCCAAGGATCTAGCTGGGGACATCTCCATGGACACCTGGGAACCCCTCTAGAGTCAAGTCTTTTGCCAACCCTAAAATTGCTCCCTTAATTAAGATATATACTTCCCTGCTCCCATATCCACCCTTCTTCCATCCCAACTGTCCCATTCCCCCAAGCTCTCCCCATCCCCCTTCTCACTTTTTTCTCTCCATCTCCCCTTACACTCACCCCACCCCCACCCCCACGTTTCCAATTTCTGCCTGGCAATCTTGTCTCCTTCCAATATGCAGGAGGATAACTATATCCAACATTTAAAGATAGGGAAACTTTAAAAGGAAGTTTCAAGGTGATTGTGATGGACCAATAAATTTCAGTGAAAATAATCTAAGAAATCTGAGTTGCTAGGATGAGTTTAAGGATGTTTTAAGGGGCAAAAGTAACACATGCTTTGGAAAAGATGAAAACTAAAAATTGCTTTCTTGAGAAGATGAAGGAATGGAGCACTTTTCAAGAAATGGCTGTGATATCGTGTTTGGGATTAAAATTTGATTGATTGGACTGGAAGTTAATTTTGTGGGTTAACTAGCCTAAGTCATGGGTATCCAGGTATCTCATTTACAGTTTTCTCTTTCATTTTTATTTCATTTTTAATATATTTATATTTGTCTATGTAGTTTCTTCTTCCTCTGTCTCTCTCACTTTCACAGTCTTTCTGATTTCAAGCTAGAATATGATGGTTCATTGACCTTTGCACTAGTACTCAGACTATAGCTTACTCTCCTGTTTCTCAGGCTGTCAGTCTTACACCCAGTTTATATCAATGACTTTCTTGATATTGGGACTTCTACGGCTCTATAATCACAAAAGGAATTTATATATTTAAAATACATAAATCAGTCATTTAAATATATTTTAGAAATATATAAATATTATATATGTGTAACTGATAATAGGTAGAGAAAATGCTATGTATTTTAGATATACATGTATATGTAATGTACATTATATGCCATATAATATGTTCATATTATATATTATGTAAACAAGTATGTGTATATACATACATACATATATAATAATCATTCCCAGGTGATACCAATACTTGAGTACAAAGTATATAGAAAACATAGAATTTAAGAGTAAAAAGTAAAACATTTGATGAATCACACAGAGGAAATGAGGAACAAGAATCAAGTAAGATGTGGAGATGAAAAAGGAGTCTAGAAGAAATTTGGATGATGAATCTCTCTTGACTGAGAAAAAAAGTTTGTTTATGACTGTTCTGAAACAATTCATGACCTTGTAATTGATTTGGATATTAAAGAGAGGAAAGTACATGATAAGGACCTTTTTGCCCATGATCTATTCATTCCTAATTTAGACCTCAAATTTTGTTGTTTCAGACTCAGAGAACAGAATGATACCAGAAGCAAGTGAATTCTGTAGATGTGCCCTGTACCCTGTTGATAATATTCAAACCATTCCTTTATCATCTACCAACATTCCTCCAATTCCAAATTAACACATAAAAAATTCAGAAAATTTATTTTTATCCACATTTACTTTCTACGGTATTATTTTTTAAGAAAGCTATTGCCCTAGAGTCTTTAAGAATAAGCCACACCCACATTTAGCTCTATTTTGTGTATTAAATTCTTTGTGCTATAAAATTCTTAATATTTTCAAATTTACTTCACATTAAAATTCCCTATAAGTGGATATTTTGAAAATGATCCTGAAAATAAGGATTTTTATATTCTATCTGTGTAAAAAAAGGGTTTTATATTGTATCTATACATAATTAGATATCGATTTGAATTCTTTCTAGAGTTAGAATACACAAAATTAAAGTACAGTAATATAAATTTTGGAAACTTTAAAACTGTACTTTAGGCCAGTTGTGGTGGCATACACCTTTACTGTTAGTACTGGAGTGGCATAGGTGGCCAGATCTCTGTGGGTTCAAGGTAATTCTGGTCTATGTAGTGAGTTCAAGGTCAGTCAGAGAAACACAGACTTTGTCTCAATAATAATAATTCCATTTCAAACAAAATAGCAAATAGAAAAAACAGAAACATATGTTTTACATGATTAAGACCAGAAATATTTTACTGTCTCATAATAGGCTAGAACTTCATATATAAATATGTATAGTTTATAACCCTAAATTATTGATATTATCTCAAATTACTATAATTCTAAAAGCATTCAAAGCCAAATGTTCATATAAGTATCTTATATAAATTCCTTATTAAATAGATTTTAGCCTAATATTTAATAATAGTAACTAATTATAATCTATAATTATACATATATACTTTTTAAGATGGAAATTGACTGTCTTTGAAGTTTTTTAACTTTGTCAATATAAACAACTACCAGACATTTACCAAGTACAATATTTTTATTCTCATTTTACAATTTAAGGACCCAAAAATGAATAAAAGGGACTTGTACAAGCTTATACATGGTAGAAGCTGTATTTAATTCTCTCTACTTCAATTTTAGTCATTGTCATATATAAATATATATGACACATGCATTTAAAATATTTACAATCATTAAATAATTTTGTTTACTTTAAAGATATGACATATAAAAGCATCTGGAACATACCCCTCAGGGACTGTCAAATGTTTGGGTTTTTTTTTGTTTTTTTTTTTGAAACACCGTCCCCTCTATCTCTCTACACATTTCTCTCCCTGGCTTTGCTCCAAACTTCTTTTACCTCTTTCTCTGTGTCTGTTTTCCTTTAACCTCAATTCCTGGTTTATAAAAGACAACAAACATATTCCACCAACCTTCTGTCCACTGATCTCTCCTTTCTCAGCCTACCCAGCACTTGGATTACAGCCATGCATCACTATACTTTTTCTTAACTGTATCTTATTCCACATAGGCAAATACTTCTAATGTTTTTCTTTCTGTATTATGTTTGATATATTTGTGTATGTTTGGGATTATAGGCACAACACAGTCGTAAATGGAATCACATTGTACAAATAATTTACAGCTTGTTTTTATTTTTCCACAGTTTGTGTTTAAGATCCATATTATTTTCTGATATACTTTGGTGGACAGAAAACATTCCAAATTGCTAAATTATATTGTTCAGCTGTTCTTGCAAAAAGGGTATATTCGAAACAAACCTCTTAAATTCTTTAATATCCAAAAAGACCTTGGTTTTACCCTTAAATTCAAATGCCATCTTGGCAGGATAGAGAATTCTCGGCTGAAAGCCTTTTTCCTGAAGAACTTTTATGATCCCGGACCACTGACTTCTCACATCTGTCATGCCAGGTGATAAGTCAGCTGTCAATCTGATTTTTATCCCCCTATACATTTCTTTGCTCTAGAAGCTTTTAGGATCTTCTGCCGGACACTGAACCATCACATCTCTGTCCAGAAGATCAGATAGCTGGATTTGTTTTTCAGGGTAAGGAGGAAGCAATTCACTACCTGAATGTTGGTTGAATTAGCATTTTTAACATTTTAAAATAGCTATCTACCCTGGTAAGGAGGCATCTTCCCATGTAAACACATAGGGAAAAGTCTAGAGGACACAGTGGAATGGGCAGGCTGACTGATTCAACACATTACATTATTTATCATTTGCCATTATGTGAATTTTTATATTAAAACTTGGAGTTTGAATATGTCAAAAAAATCGATATGATTGAATTTAACCATTCTAACTTTGAGCTTCATTCAGTGATATGATGAAAGCTTATTGCTCTATTCACAGAGCCAACCTTTTCATCCAATATAATTTTCTAATTACTTGGTATGCTTGGTAGTCTACTTGAATCAAACTAGAGGCACCTAGGAAATGAGGACCTCAGTTGAAAAACTGCGCCCATCAAATTAGGGTATTTTCTTAATGAATGAGTTTGTGGGAGAGACCAGATCACTGTGGGCTTTGACACACTTGGGCATATGATCTTGAGTTGTATTAAAAAACAAGGGCTGGAGAGATGGCTCAGTGGTTAAGAGCATTGCCTGCTCTTCTCAAGGTCCTGAGTTCAATTCCCAGCAACCACATGGTGGCTCACAACCATCTGTAATGAGGTCTGGTGCCCTCTTCTGGCCTGCAGGCATACATGCAGACAGAATATTGTATACATAATAAATAAATTGAAAAAATAATGACTATACTTAAGAAAACAGGCATTCATGTAAACTTGTGGAGGTTAGAGGATAACATGCATAAGTCAGTTCTCTCTTCTGAAAACTTGTAACTCTGAGCCAGAAAGATAAATATGATGTGTGTTCATTTATATGTGGATTTCAGCTGTTAAGTCATTGATAAGTTAGCTACAATCCATATAACCATAGGATTAGGTAGGGAGTATGTTACTAGGAGGGAAGGATGGATCTCACTTGGAAGGGGAAACAGAATAGATTGTTATAGATGAACAAGGCAGTGGGGGTATACTGGAATGGAATCTAACAGAGAAGGGTAGAAAACAGGAGCAAAGAAGGAAATATGTAAAAAACAGCTAGAGCTAAGGGACATTTGAGGGGTTGTATGGAAACCAAATAAAGTAAAAGCCTCCTGTGATATATACATACATGTAGGCAATTTAAATGGCATTGTCAAACAACCTGGGAGACACAGCCTCAACTGGACATCTCCCATGATCAGATGAAACTTCCAGTACTATGAATGAATTGTATATAATTGAGTCATTGGCCAAAGAGGTTCCATGAGAACCCTCAAACAATCCAGGCTATTGCCAAAACTATATTGGCTCTCCACAAACTGACTATAGCCATATCCAGTGCTGCTTGGGTGACCAAGATAGGCCAGGGACCTAGGAAAAAAACAATATTACTTTTCTGCTAAAGGAACAGAGCAATATAATTACTCCTAAGGATATTCTGCTATACTCATAAATCAGTGACTTGTTTAGCCATCGTCAGCGAAACTTCACCTTCCTCCTTCAGTAGATGGAAACAAATACAGAGACCCCCAGCTTGACAATGTGTAGAGAGTGAGAGTCCTTGAAACATTCAGCCCTATATGGGATGTCCCCATCAAATTCCTCCCCTCAGGGCTCAAGGAACTCTGTTGAAAAGGATGCATAAAGAGGGTAAGACCAAGAGAATAAAGAACACTAAGCAATCAAAATCTTCTAAACACAATAGGGCTGGCACACATAAGAACTCACAGAGACTGTGACAGCATGTACAAGGGCCTGCGTGAGAGTCTTACCGGAGAAACAAACCACTCTTAAGGGTAGATCACATACCAGGCAGTAGATAACCAACACAAAAACGATTTCACTGGCATCTTTAGAGTTTCTTTTTTCTCATAATATTAAGATGGGGCTTTTTTTAAACCTTACAGGTCTTTTATAAATATACTATAGTTTCCAGTTCTGGGTTTTATTGTGTGTGAATGTGTGTGTTTCTGTGCCTGCGTGCATTTCTAGGGCTTTTCATTTGACTCTTTATTATTTGTTTTGTCATATTATGATTTGTTTGATTTTGCTTTATCTTACTGCATTTTGTTTTATTATTTTTCCTTAGATGCTTATTTGTTTTCTAAGGAGAGACAGAAAGGGTGTGGATCAGGATTATACGCTGGGAAGGAGCTAGTAGGAGTTGGGGGAGGGGAAACAGTAGTCAGAATATATTCTGTAAAAGTTTTATTTTAATATTATTTTTTCATCCAATTCAATTCAATATATATTCTTAGGGCTATACAGTTTTAGGATTATTGTGTGAGTCTTATGAACTTTGAAATTCATTATCTGTTCCTATGGACTCTCTACACATGAAATTCTATTTTATAAGATATTACCTGTTGTTTCATTATCTTCTCTTTTACTTTGTCAGATACATACAAACTCCTCATCCAGCTCATTTAAACATCACATGCTTTTTTCTTTGAATGATGATGTTCCTTGTACATCTTATACATCTAATTTTCAAGAATCTAATTACTTCTTTTTTTTAAAAAAAGCAGATGTATTTTTAAAGAACATTTTATTTTTAAGTGTGTGTGTATGTGTGTGTGTACATAAACGCAGGTGCCCCAAAGGTTAGAGGTGAGCATTAGTTTTCTGGTTCTAGAGTTATGGGTAGCAGTGAACTGCTCAATGTATGTTGGCAACTAAAAGTTTGAGCCATTATTTCTCTGGCCCCTTGTTAAAGCACAGTACAAGAACGAAGTCAAGTGATAATTTTGAGTACTTGGGAGAAAACTCCAAGAAAACAAGATAAGAGTCTTGTGACCTCAATTTGTTCCTGGTATGTGTTTTTGTGCTCCTCCTAGAGGTAATGTATAAGGAGTAGTTTACTTCAGCTATTGTCATGCATATACCTTCATGGAAAAATGCATTTGTTTGTTTGTTTGTTCAGGCCACTTGTGCCTAGTCCTTGTGGTAGAAAACTTTAATCATGTCATTCTTATTATTCCACAGAGTTGAGTATAAATGACCTGATACTCTGAGTAAAGTTGGTTATTGCATGATACTTTAGTGTGACTCATTTTTAGGGTCCACCCTCCTATGTTCACACCACCAACTACAGTTGTTAAACAGCCCATCTCATTGCTTCAATAATATCTTCTAATGACGAATTTAATTTGTTTACATTATGATGGTGATCTCAATGAGAATGACTCTTATACATTTATTTATTTGAATATACTAGTCCCCAGTTTGTGGGCACTATTTTGAAGAGATTATGAGGTGTAGGCTTGTTTCACTGGAGATGAATTTTGAAGATTCAAAAGATTCCTGCAATTCCCAGTATTCTTTCTATCTACCTCATGGTGGTGGATCAATATGTAAGCTCTTAGCTGTTCCGTTATTCCATTATCATGCACTCTAAACCTCTGAAACTTTAAGCCAAATTAAACGCCTTCTTTGATAAATTATGTTGACCCTGCTGTTATATCACAGCAATAGAATATCAACTAAGATAATTATTAACTGTTAAAGGTATATAAAGTAATCACTGTATTTTAAACTGTCATATTTATTTTGGATATTTATGTTTTTCCATGAATTTTATTACTTACTCTAAATGAGACACCTAAGGTATAATATACATATTTAATTTTATATTTGACTTAAAAATTAGGTTTGTCTATTCTTTATACTTTATAAGGTAAATCTTTATTCAATTATGCATGATAGTATCATCTGTGAATTATAAAGAATGGATGTTACTTGAAATAAAAAAAATAATCATACCTAAATGCTTTGAGCATATTTTACTCCTCATTCATGTTTCCTAGTCATTTCATTAAACTTCATGTTTGAATAATTCCAATTTTTATTAATTAATTTATTTATTTTATTTATTAATGTATTAATTTATTATTAATAGTCTTATTTTATAAGACTATTTTTATTTTTATTAGGTGTCTATGTGTAAGGGAAGCCCAGCCCAAGGGGGCATGTTTGCCTTGGGCTAATGGTTACATATAAATCTGGTGGACATGAGCCCCGCTGGTCCTTTTATGTACTTCCTGCTCATCCCTCATTAAAGTTTACTATTTCATAAAAAATAAATAAATAAAAGGGGATTAGCTACCGGTTTACTGGTTTGATGATATGATTGGTATTTGTAAGTTATTGTTTTTAAGAAAATTGTATTGGTGCTGATTCCTACATATTGATATATTGAGTATGAAATGTGAGTATGCTTCTACCTCTATTTATTGTTGAGTATGCTTCTACCTCTATTTATTGTATGAGAATATATTTACACCTCTGTTTAAAATATACATATATATTGTATTGATATATTTACCATATTGCAATTTACATTCCTACCTCTGATATTATTTATGTAATGACATTGTTTACATTTGGAGATCATTGTCCTCATATATTGCACAGTTGTTTATTCTCTAAGTCTTCAAGTTAGATAGGTTTTGAGAATTATATGTTTTATATATATATATATGATAATTAGGTTCTTTAGATATATAGAGATTATATTTAATATAGATAGTATAATCTTCACTCTCTTCAAAGAGCTATAAAAATGGCCTTTAATCTAACCTAAAATTCCATGCCAACGAGACACAAACACTCCTGACAACACTGCTCTACTCCCGAGAAAATGTTGAGCACCAAAGACACTCTACTGGGAGCTTGTCTTCTTGGCAGAACTGGCCTTTGGGTTAAGAAAAGCCCATACCTCAACTGCTGACAAAGATACAGAATATTCATAAATGGATAAAACATGATTGTCTTACCTTCCAAGACAGGATAGGATAGTTCTAAGAAAGTTCCTTGCCTTTAATAATGGTATGTCAGTTATGTTAGGCCTTAGCCAAAATTGGTTGACTCAACATAGCAAATGAGACTCTGGATGATTGCCCAGGTAGTCAGTTGTCTCTGCATTTGTGCACATTTTGGAAGTTTCTTGTTTCCACTTCCTAGTTACTTAAGTAATATTACTTCCCTTCTCAGATCTTTGACGGAGTTGAAGATTAGATAATTATAGTTACTCTCTACATTATTTAGATTCCTTAAAATAAAATGTTTAGTAAAACTTTTGTTATATGTTTCTTGCTCAATACTGTTTTTTATTTGTAATTTTTTTATTTATTATTTGTTCCTATTGTATATAGTTGTATTTGGTTTGGTTCTGTCTTATTTAGACAAAAAGGGGAGATGTAGGGGAATTCCAGCCCACGGGGGCGTGTTCACCTTGGGCTAAACTTTACGTATAAATCTGGTGAGTGTGAGCCCCGCAGGTCCTTTTTTGTACTTCCTGCTCATCGCTGGATCCCTGGTGTTGTAAGCTATTTCCTGATTAAAGTTTATTATTTCATATTAAGCTAGCCTGGTTATTACTCCGCATCATTTATGTACAGAGGTAAATGCATAGGTGTCATTGTCTGCACTGGCAAGACGAGGGTACCAGCTCCCATGGATCTGGTTTTACAAGTGTTTGTGGGTACTGGGAACCAAAATCAGGTTCTCTGCAAGAGCGATATGTATCCTTCTTCACTGGTGAGCTATCTTTCCTGTCTAATTACATGTTTAGATTTAATCATATCCCCTTCCATTAAAGCTACTTTTTATCCAACTTCTTCCTTATTATGTTATTTACTTCTTGTTTGTATATATCCTTTAGTGATAATTTCATGAAAAATTACAAAAAGTTAATTCTCCTATTTATTTAAAAACAACTTTTTTTAAAAAAATTGTCTCCACTATTTCTTTTTTCTTCTTTGTTTTGGCTTATCTTTCTTAATCTTTAGATGAATACACGTTTTGAAAATAACTATTGTTTATAGAATAAATTAATACATTATTGTATGGTTTAAGATGAAAAATGTAATCAGATTTTTATAAACAGCATTTTATCATATCAAATATATTATAAGTATGTTGGAGACTATTTTATAATAATTTCAGTAACATAATAGCCAAAATATCACTTTTGTTTTTAAGTTGTTGCTGAAACTATTTATTATTATTATTATATTTACTATTATTATTTATACTGCTGAAAGCTTTATATTAAAAGTTGATAAAATTGCCTTTTACTTCAATTTTTATAATTTGTCAAAAAATACCAGTGAATCTATCTATACATGTAAATGTTTTATAATGTCAGAAAAATGTGGATGTTATGCTTCATATTCATAAACTTGTCAGATTAATTTAATCAGAACAACTTATGGGTTTTCATTTTAGGTTAATATTTTCTTTCTCTATAGAAACTATTAAAGATATATATTATTTATATTCACAGTCATGAAAATCTATGCTAGCATCTGTAAACATGATTCCTGAATTAAAATTGTACCAGAACTCTTAGCAGAACTATTTGTAGTACAAATACTATTTTTGAAGTCATGCATTGTTCAGTAGCTTTAAAATGCATGGCAATTTCTGGGGTTGATTTCATATCCACTAGGATTACTTGGTCAAACACAGACAAGAAGCATAAACTCAGCTATTTTATGTTCTAAGCATATATATTACAGTAGAAATTCTTCAAAACTTCAATAATATATGAAAACATTTTATTCTTGTTTCTATGAAGCATAAACTTGTGACTGGAAGGTTGTAATTCTCCGCTATATCAATAGATTTGAGTGATTTAGGGGATAGATTTGCTTTACCCCACATAAAATGTGAGCCACTGGAATACGTATGTATCTGTCAGATTGGGAAATGTGCATTACATTTTTCACAATGCAAACAAAATGCTCTGATGTCTCTTCCAGATTAAATTTGCCGTGTTCAATTTTCTGAATGACCCAACGGAATTAATTTTGAAAGTTCAACTATCTGAATGACACAGTGAAATTTATTTTGAAATGTAAGCATACATATGTTTGTGCATGTGTTAAACAAATAACACATTTTATGGCACTAATTCGGAGTCAACAAACTGCAATGCATCCCACTACCACCTGTTGCTAGAAAAAGTATAATAATTGAAACACAGTCACACTCATTCTTTTACACCTTCCCTGTAACTGCTTTTTCCTTTCATCACCAGGGTAAACTAGTTGTGACAGACTATGTGGGCAGTAAATGCTAGATTTTATCTACCTGGCCATTTAATAAAGAGTTTTCAGATTCTTTTAATAATTTGTTTGTTTTTAAAGAGTAGAAAATGCATTTACATAATCAATCAGCTCCCATGTACCTTACTCCTATAACTAATTCCCATTCCTAAGCAGTTTTAGAGACACAGTATATTATATTGTGTATACTTAGGTCAGTACTCCTTTTCTCCCTCATAAGCATTCTCTTGGAAGGAGCACATGGCTCAGTTAATGAGAGTTTGAGTGAGTTGTTATAATGGGAAAGGTGTAGCCTGACTTGACCTTTTCATTCAATAAGATCCAGTTGGAATCTATATTGAGAGACAGATTTTGAATATGTAAAGGTACATATCAGCAGCTCGTTGTACATGATGAAGACTTAGTTATTGATTAGAAGAGTACACTTGACATTCAAGAACCATCAAGGAGCTTAGAAATAAGTAGTTCAAATTCTTATCTTAGGTTATGTAAACTGCTTTGGGGTGGGCTACTCAGTCTAGGGGTTGTAACCCACCCTGCAGTCAGTTATTCCAGGGTCCCGAAGAGGCACTGTCTGTAAGATATGGACTGAGAGAGAGGAAGAAGGCCATGCTAAGTTTGTCAGAGCCTACGTTTATTAGAGATGGGGTACAGCTTATATAGGGTAAGGAGTTGGGGGGTGGGCACAGGGGCCTGGGCTCTTGCCGTGTGGTTCACGTTGGTCATGTGGTCCAGGAGGTTACCTTTGGTCAGGTCACGTAGGCCAGGAAGTCACAAGTTGTCACACCTAGTTCTCTAGATAGTTTGGAATGTGGGGTGGGTTCTGCTAACAGATAGCTCTCCATTAACAGCCAATTTGGGTGTGGGGTAGGCTCTGTCAATAGAACTATTCCTAACACAATTAGGGGTGTGGGGTTCTCTGCAGACTCCCCAGGGTGATGGTTCCTGCAATAATCCTAGGAGAAAACGACTCCTGACAAGGTTAGAATGAAAGAGTCCAGATGGCATTAATATTGATTTCCTAAAGTAACATTTTTATCATAATCTCCATATTAGAAAGTGATTAAACTACACAAAGATCTCTTGAAATATTTTATGATGGCCCTTCAGGATTTTGTAGTAAAGCAAATGCTTTTGTTTTCTATGTGTTTGGAATTCTTTTTCTTAAAAAAGACATAATGATAATAAAAACAATGGTTATCCATAAAAGTAATCAAGTATATTATCAAACTGAAAATAGAGAGATGTGAGAAGTACAATCAACTTCACAGTTCAATGTTATTTGATATTGGTAAATCTAACTTGCATGGTTTCTAGCTTTGTTCAAAATTTATATAGTATACAGAGGTGTATTGGGGCACTCCTTTAATATCAGCAATCTAGAGTCAGGCCGATCTCTGTGAGTTTGAGGCCAACCTAGTCTACATAGTGAATACCAGGGATTCTAAAGCTGCATAATAGAGAGAACTTGTCTGAAAAAAGATCAAAAAGAGATTCATATAAAAAGAATCAGTTTATCCAATCACCAGTCAAATTCAATCTAAATAAGGGGAAAGATCAGAATTAACCAATGTTACACATTTGTCATCAATGACAGGGAGGGACATAGAGAGGCAAAATGCCAGGAGTAGATTTATCAAGTAAGAAGCTATTTCAGCCAATATTATATTTGCCTTGTATAAATAAGGAATAGAGATTTCCTTGGTTTAGATAACTACTTTTTCAACTTTATTTTCACTTTAGATTCTACTGAAGATATTTGGCTCACTAGTGTTGTTAGGATTTAAGAACCATTTGTTATTCTTTTTTAATTTGGTTTTTCAAGATAAGGTTTCTCTGTATAGCTTTAGAGCCTGTCCTAAAACTCACTCTGTTGTAGTAGGAGCTGCGGGCCTCTTCCCACAGCCTGGCTCCTGGCCGCCTGGCTAGCTTATGCCCCGAAAAAACAACACACAAGCTGTATTCTTTTAAACACTGCTTGGCCCATTAGCTCTAGCCCTTACTGGCTAATTCTCAAATCCCGATAAGCCCATCTCCAATAATCTGTGTAGCACCAGTCTTAGGGGGAAAGTTTCAGCATGTCTGACCTGGTGGCTTGCTTCATCATGTCTGCCCTGGAGAGCAGAGCTATCGAGTCTGAGCTCACTTCCTCTTCCTCCCAGCATTCTGTTCTGTTTATTCCACCCACCTAAATGCTGGGCCAAGGCAGTTTCTTTATTAGCCAATGACCTTCCTCCATCACTCTGTAGACCAGGCTGGCCTCAAACTCACAGATAACCACCTGTCTCTGTCTCCCGGGTACTGGGATTGAAGGTGTGTGCCACGACTGCCTGGCCCATTATTTAAACTGGACTAAATGGCTCAAATGTAAAGATTCAGCATAAAAGAAGTAGAGGAGAGGGGCTGGAGAGATGGCTCAGTGGTTAAAAGCATTGCCTGCTCTTCCAAAGGTCCTGAGTTCAATTCCCAGCAACCACATGGTGGCTCACAACCATCTGTAATGAGAT
>NW_004949134.1:3168671-3170810 GCF_000317375.1 Microtus ochrogaster | reverse complement strand
TGTATACTTAATAAATAAATAAATATTAAAAAAAAGAAGTGGAGGAGAGGATTGCCATAAATTTCAGATAAATCTGGGTTGCATAGTGAATTCCATATCAGTGTAGGCTATAGAGTGAAACCATAACTCAAACGAAAGAGAGAAGAGAAAAAATATTAGTTATATCTTCTAAACTTTCAAGGTGATCTAGATCACTGTGAACCCAGAGTAGCTATCCATTGAACAGATCAAGCTGATACAATTTTTTCTCAAAAGCTATAAGTATAGTTACTATGGAGTATATATTTTCATATTTTACTTAGAGATAATGGTTTAATAGTTGTTTTTTGCATATTATATCAACATTCAAAATATTTGTAACATTCTTTTACATCTTTTCTATTAGCAATTTACTGATAAAATGAAAAAAAAAATCAATAAAATATACGTAAATTCTCCTGACAAATACATTTATTCCTAACTTTTTTAGATTATTTATTTATTTTCAGTTTATGACTGCTTTGAATGGATATAGGTACACCATACACATGTAGTACCCATGAAGGCCAGAAGAAAACATTAGAAAACCTGGAAGTAGAATTACAGATGGTTGTGAGCAGCCATATGGGTACTGGGAATGGAATCCAGGTTCCATGCAAGAGCAGCAAGTTTTCTTAACCACTGTAACCTTGACTCCAGTCCTCTTCCTAATTCTTTTCACAGACACAGTAATCCTAAGCATGTTGAGTGAGATGACATTATTATAAGTTATCTACACAGTAAAGGTTAGAGATGAGATGTCTTAATTTCTGGAGGCCGAGAATCTCAGATCAAAGTGTCCCCAGATTTTATTTTTGTCTGTTGAGGGTTCTCTCTCTGGTTTGCAGACTTAATATACTGTCATGAGGCTGAAAAGTCTGGATTTTTATTTTATTACAATTGTACTAATTCCACCATGAGATCATCACCTTCTAAAACTAATTACCTCCCAAGTGTCCCACCTTGAAATATTTTCAGGTTGGGGATTAATGCTTCAATGAACTAATGGATGAGGGCACAAATATTTAAGCATAGAAAGAATGGTTGACAGAGACAAAGCTAAGGAAGTTCTGAGATGGGGAGTCTAGTGGGATGTTGTAATTAGATTCTAGAAATGCTGATTAAAATGATAATTTTAGCTAAGGAAAATTACACCTAAGGTCTATTTCTTGACTGCTTCTCCATTCTTATCTGACTCTTCCTGCCTACTCCCTATATTTCAGCTACTTGTATCTCTTGCTGTTATTTGATTATGTGAAACACTTCCTCCAAATAAGGACTTCATTCACAGTTCTAGAGTCTCTTTTCACTCAGTAAGTTACAGAGATACATTTCTCGCATCACTCTTTTACCTAATTATGTTTTCTATATAGCCTTTCTGACTATTATATCAAAATTAGTAATACTATCTTTCACCATTCAATTATGCTGTATTTAATTTAGACTGATTGTTACCTCATGTATTTATTGATCCTTGAAAGGCATTTGGATTGAACAAGCATGGTAGCATATTTCTCTAAGTAAATTTATTGTGTTTCCTCTTGTAAATTCTAGGAAAATATCCTCATTGTCAACTTTATTATTTACTATATTATTTATTCAAAGACACCCAGTACATATATTACATTCAGTGCATTTACATAGAATACAGAATGATAGAATTCCTATATCTGTAATAATAGAAAATAATTTTGCAAAGGTAAACTTACATAAGGTCCAACTGACTAATGAGAAAGATAAAGTCTGATAAGAATGGACCCAACAGAAAGAACTGCTTCTCTCAGAAATCAGAGCTGAATATCTTTATTCAGGTTTAATCAAGAATATCTGCATCCAGTTTTGTAATATGGATGAACTCAAATTAATTCTCTTACACTATAGTGCCTGTTAATTTTGAACTTTGAAGATGCTATTTTAGATGTCCATGACTAGTATTGGAAACAGGGCATGAAAAAGAAAGGTAAAATTTTTAAATATAACTTGTTTTTAAACAGAAAATTAAGCAAGCAAATAAATGAGAACAAACAAAACTAGTATGGAGAAATTAACCTTTTCTTTTTTTAATTTATTTATTTATTAAAGATTTCTGTCTCTTCCCCGCCACTGCCTCCCATTTCCCTC
>NW_004949134.1:3166931-3168571 GCF_000317375.1 Microtus ochrogaster | reverse complement strand
CAGGGTTCCCTGTCCTGTGGGAAGTCCAAGGAACCCCCACCTCCATCCAGGTCTAGCAAGTTGAGCATCCAAACTGCCTAGGCTCCCACAAAGCCAGTGCGTGCAGTAGGATCAGAAACCCATTGCCATTGTTCTTGAGTTCTCAGTAGTCCTCATTGTCCGCTATGTTCAGAGAGTCCAGTTCTTTGCCCTTGGTGAGGTACTTTGTTTCATAACTTATCCTTCATCAATGGTTAGTTCAAGGAATTCTCAACTTTATATTCATGGATAGAGCTATTTTTTATAATCTTAGAGGGAAGAGATAAAAGGTGATCAATGTTTAGAAATAGTTTGTCTTATGGGAATAAGGTGTAGTGAAATAAAACACCAGACTCCTCCCCTTGCCTACAAGTATACACACAAATACATATACATGCATACATCACACATAAACACACACAGCCAGAGGTGGTGAGGGGAAACGATGGAGTATTTTCCCATTAGGAATTTTTCACAAGCATGATTCTGAAATCCAAAACTGCTGGCTTCAGAATGTTATAATCTAAAAACACAGACCTATAACCCTAACCCTACTCTGTGCCAAGAGTCTTTGACCATTGAATACATGAATACATATTGGTCAACCAAGTCTTATGTTTTTGATCCTCCATTGCATGGGAGAGATAACTAGAAATTAGGTGCACCATGATTCATGGCAACCTCCTAGAATAGTATGCAATGCAATCTGAGAAACACCTTTTCATTTGCTGTGAATAAATGCCAGGTTACTGAATAACAAGAAACTCACATTAAGCTGAAAAATACATCTCTAAAATAGATCTTCACCCTTCTGCAGTTGATTTCTCTATGCGCAGATAGTAATATAGTTACTGCTTGACCCACTACAATGTACTCTCTAAACTATTCTTCCTCCTTGCCTAAGGGATGACAATTTCTTCCCAGATGTTGAAGGTTAATTAAAAGAATGATACTAAGATAAACTGGAATTTTGGAAGCAATATGGAGTACTTGGATTGGTCTTAAAATGGTTGTGTATCCCTGATATTCTTATATTTTCTGTTGAAGTTGGCAATTCTTGTTCAAATCTGTAATCTCTCAACCTCATTACTCATGATTGTCCATATCCATTTTAGCCTCCTGAGAATCTGAATGCAAATTCTGGGTTCTTGATATCCTCATTTCTCCTCATGAGAAATTACACCGTAACTAAAGTTGCCAATCCCTATCCTTAATTGATATTGTAAGGTTTAACTCAAATTTGTTTTCAACTCTGGTTTGTCCAACTATGAGGCCTCCAAGATCTTCCCATTAGACACTTCCCACAGCTATTGACAAAGGTGAAATGCTCAAAACATTACAAAATCTCTAAAGATATTTAAATTACCTTGCTTAAGTATAAAAAATTCACATTGAGCCAGCGGTGTGTCCGCGTCGGTACATCCTAAAACAATGGCGGCGGGCAGCAGTGATCCTCGGGCTGGAGACGTTGAAGAAGATGCCTCTCAACTCATCTTTCCGAAAGAGTTTGAAACAGCAGAGACACTCCTGAACTCTGAAGTTCACATACTTCTGGAGCATCGAAAGCAGCAGAATGAGAGCGCAGAAGATGAGCAGGAGCTTTCCGAGGTTTTCATGAAAAC
>NW_004949134.1:3146731-3162492 GCF_000317375.1 Microtus ochrogaster | reverse complement strand
CGCACTTCCTTCAGCAAGGCCATACCCACTCCAACAAAGTCATACCAAATAGTGCCACTCCCTATGAGATTATGGGGACCAGTTACACACAAACTACCACACCTGGTGTCCTCATGTCTTAAGTCCCAGCACTCGGGAGAAAGAGACTGGCAGATCCCTGAGTCTGAAGTCAGCCTGATGTTATACATAGCAAGTTCCAGGACAGCCAAGCCTACATAATGGGACCCTTACTGGGGGAAGGTGGGGAGCGAAGGAAAAAAAAATTCTTGAGAGCTCAGGAGTCCTGTGGGCCTCCTCCCTGTTTCTTTCATAAGTGTCTATTAACAGGCCAGATCTCATGGAGTCCTACAAGTGATAACAGGCCACTATGATTCTAGATGGTGGTGCTCAATGCCAGCTTCAAGGAAACAGCTACGCAATGGGAGAAAATGAAGCCAGGTGTTTTCCATCACTGATGAGTTCAGGTCGTTAGGATGCTCTGTGGAGGAGTGATGAGGCCTGTGGAGCCAGGAAAGAACCTGCTTACAAAATGTGCAGCAGGTAATGGTCCCAAAGCAGGCATGGCTGCAACAGAAGATAGTGTCTCGGGTCAGCATGGAGCTGTACACAGAAGAGCGAGAGGATGCTATGTGAAGGAGCAGCCATGGAGCAGACCTGGAGAGTGCTTGTCTGTGCTTAGAATGATGCTGCAAAACATGGAGAAACTCACTTCCTGGAGTGTGGAGAAGAAATGGGGTCCAGTGGCCAGCTGGGAAGTTTGGCAGGAACAGGAAAGAATGCAAGGGATGTGAGGAGGGTTTGTGTGAGCAGTAAATCGAGCCCTTTTTAAGACAAGTGTCAACAAGGTTTATTTACATATCCTGCATACCTCCTGAACTGTCTATCCAAAGAATACTTTGTATTCAGAAATCAAATATTGTGTCTTTTTACATAGTAAAATGTGTGTCTCAGTCAGAGAAAAAAAATTCACGTTGAAATTTGTCTTATAAAGATATTCTACTTTATTATTTTTAAGATAATTTTTATTTAGAAACTAATTGTGCGTTTGTGCATGTGTGTGTATTTGGACACTTAGGTCTTCTTCAAGAGCAGTATTCATTCTTAACATTCATTCTGAACATCTTTCCAGCCCCACAATTACTTTCTTATAAGTAGTCATAAGTTCATACTTGGAAAAAATTATATTTCATAATGTCTTCCACAAGGTTTTCTTTCTGTGTGAAGTGTTTACCATCTCTGTATATGCAACTTGATATTTTAACATACTCTTCTTTGTTACTCAATTCCCATCTAATAATTTATGTGTTGCCCATTAAAGTATTTCTATAACCATTCTTCTTTGAAGGCAATTGGTATTTCAAAACATAAAAGTTATTGTTCCTTTCTTTCTTTCTTTCTTTCTTTCTTTCTTTCTTTCTTCCCTCCCTCCCTCCCTCCCTCCCTTCCTTCCTTCCTTCCTTCCTTCCCTCCTTGAAAATAGATTTTTTTCTTACACAGTATATCCTGATAGTTTCTCCACCCTTTACTCTGCCAAGTTCTTCCCTAACTCCCCTCTTCTCTGAAACAACTCGCTTTCTGTCTTTCAGTATAAAAGGACAGACTTCTAAGTTTTAAGGTCTAAGATAACTACCTAATATCACAAAATAATATATAAAAAGATAAAGCAAAAACCAACATATTAAAGTTGGACACAGCAACAAAACAAGTAAAGAGTCCTTAGAGCAGGCACGAGAGTCAGAGACTCACTCATTCTCACAGTCAGTAGTCCCATAAAAATACTAGCTAATAGCTATAATATATGCAGAGGAACTTCTGTAGACACATGTAAGACCTGTGCTTGATCTGTGAGCTTATGTGTGCTTAGTTGATTCAGAGGAACTTGTTATTTTGGTGTCCTCCAACCCCTCTGACTCTTACAATAATATTTCAGCTTCCTCTTCATTGGGATTCCCTGATCTCTGAGGAGAAGGATTTGATGGAGAAGTCTCATTTAGATTGTCTCTCTGTGTAATGTCTGTCTGTGGGTCTCTGTATCTGTTTTTATATGCTGGCAGAGGAAGCCTCTGATAATGACTGTATAAGGCATGATTAATGATAAAAGTAAAATACCATTAAAAATATTTTTATTGATACTTTTTTCATATTAGTATTTGGTTTTGCTGTAAGTCTATGGACTATCTAGTCTCTTGATCTTGGTTATTAAAACAAGGTCAGATATGGGTTCTTTTTCATGGAATGGACCTGAAGTTAAATCAGACAATGGCTACTCCCACAAGCTCTGTACCACCATTGCCCTAGCATATTTTGCAGGAAGGACAGAATGAAGGTCAAAGGTTTTGTGGCTGGGTTAGTGTCCTGTGCTCTTGACCACTAAATTATATCTCCACCTCCTAGTTAAACTTTTAAATTGAAGACAAATAACATGATTATACATGGGGAATATGTTATACCTATCACTGTAGCATTTCCTTATAACAGCAACGGTACCCAAGGCATAAACAGGAAATTCTGTTTACCTTTTATTTTTCCTATAGACAATAGAGAGTATGTAGAAATTGTATATTGTTTTCTATGAAATCATAATGTGATCAATAAAATATACATTATGGATGATGGTATATGGTCTATGTACTGAGACACAATATATGATGTAAAATTGGTCTGAATATCAGAAACCATGATACTCTACTAAAAAGAAATATTTGCAGCCTATTTGTAACAAATAGAAAAGACTCTAAGAATCAGAAAGAGGCAGACAGGATAACAATAAACAGTAGCTCAAATATTTGAAGGACACATTAAATACACTCAAATTTGAATAATGAATTTAAGTGTCTTGCTTATGCATGGACATGTAAAGTAATTCTATATCTGCCAGATACTTATTATTTCTTTACAGTAAGTGGCTCATTTCTACTTTACCATTGTTCTATTAAGTATCATGATCAATGTAATAGAGAAAGGGTGCTATTATAGAACCCGGTCATTTAAAATTAAAAAATAAATTCCTAAATTTTGGAATCCCGTGTCTCTTTGTGACAACCATGGGTTAGATATAATCCCTTTACACATAGTGTACTATCATTTATTTTACATTTACTAAGTGTATGTTAATGTGCCGAAAAATGCATGTAGAAATCAGAGGACAACTTGTAAGCATTTGTTCTGGGTATTAAACTCAGGTCATCAGGTTTGGTAGAAAGTGCATTTATTCAACGAGCTCTCTGGCCCATCTTGCACACAATCATTTAAGGAAAAATCTATTTTAGCTTATGCCTGAAACTTGTTTATTCAAAAGGCTCATAAATCATGTGACTCTAGAACCCTGTTTGGCCCCTTTCTCTGAATCTTCTTAGAACCAAATTAGCAAAAATTCAATGCTGTTTCCTTATTTAAGAAATATCTAAGCTCATGCTTGTCCCAGACACACTTTCGATGTATAATTCAGAAAGAAGGAAGAAAGAATATCTAGAAAGGGAAATATCTCACCAGTCTCTTCCTATATTTGGAGTATATCTGAATGCATGAAACAGACTTTCCAACACTGCTCTAGGTGTCATTGAAGGAGGATCATCTCTATACCTTATGTCTTCCCCTGGCTTGAGTTGTTTCAGAGAATCTGGGCAGTCCTGTGGGATGGAAATATTTATATGTTTAGCTAGGCCTGTCCTAAATTGCAGGACAAAGTCATGAGTTTACTGCCCTATTTTGACGTTAGTAAATAGGCTTTGTATAGATCAAAGTTAAGAAAGTATTTATGAAAGCAGTCTTTAGACATCTAAGCTGACACTAATCTAGGACATGCCTGAGTCCCATAGCTTCAAGGATATGCACAGTCTCAGAAATACACCAGAGCCTATGACATAGCTAACAGTTCTGCAAGCTAAAGCTCATCTTCTGCACTGTGGAACATCAGTATTTTCTGTCTAAATTCCAAGTATGTCTGGAACCCCATCTGCAGGTATTAGACCAGAAAAACTGAGGCCAAAATTATTCCATTTTTATGTTGGGACCCTTTGGAACTTCGAACTTCACCCCAACCCCCAAGAAAGGCCAGGAGTCATGAGGCCCCTTCTAGGGGAAGTATTGGTTAATGAAAAACCCAAGATACACAAAATTGCTGACTGCCACCAATACCCCTACCTGTGGTTACCCCAGGCAACAACAGCTGGTCAGAAAATAACAGCTGAGCTTTACCTAAGCTTTTAGACAATTGTGATATAGGATAAGCAATTTTGTACTTTGCAACTGTAATCTTGTGACTGCTTTGTGGATTTTGTCTTTAAAAATCACTTACAATAGTAATCGGGGTCCTCCTCCCTCCAGAGGCAGGGGACCCATGCTAGCCTGTATACAATAAATGAAACCTTGCTTTTGCATTCAGATAAGTGTGGCTCTATGGTGGTATTCTTGGGGGTCTCAGGACTTAGACACAACATTTGAGGGCTTATCAGGGATACCCCCAAGACCTCTGGAGCCTCACCCCAAAGGTTTCTGGACCACTGGTGAATGATTTTGTCTGGTTTTGTTAAATGTTCGTAGCCTGTCTCAACTGACATAATTGCTGTCTAACCTCTGTCCTGTATAAATCTGGCAGCCTGATATTTTTATTCACAGGCTCCTTTTAAAATTGTCCACTTTGATTTTTGAAGTGGCATGCCATGTTTGAATTTGTGAGATGGTCCAATAATGGTTGGTGTCTAGGACAGCTGTCAGTCATGTCAGTAAGGACAGGATCACAGGCTTCCCAGAAGATATTCTGGAGCTCAAAAGGGAATGAGTCCCTGTTTGAGGAACCAAAAGCCTTGTGCTTTTGGGGGTCCCAAGTTTTGTGACATTGGGGAAGCAGATTCAGATTAGTTTCTTCTTTTGGAGGGATCCAAGCCCTGTTTGGAGGACATTAAGTCCTCAATTGCCCAAAGCCACCAGTGGGAACCTGGGTTCTATAGAGTTTTTGGATTTGTGGATGCTCCCCAAGCCAGGGAATGTAACCACAATTTCAGACCTTTAACTGAGTTTCTGAGGCCTCACTGTTTTCTTTCTGTAGCTCTTAATTGTTGCCTGATGGTTGTCTCTCTGTTTATTGTGTTTGTGACTAGACTGACAAGGACTTAGAAAATGTGGCAGGCACACTGGGACAATGTCATGGCAACAGCTTGAAATAACAGTGTTAAGGTTAAAAAGGGGAAATTTAACATCTTTTGAAGCTCCAAAATGGCCATCCTTCAACTTTGTATGGCCTGCAGAAGGATCCTTTGATGCCAGCCTCATAGTTGTTGTGGAAAGCATCGTGTTTGCTCCTCAGCATGGGCAAAAACAGGGAGAATGGTACTGGCCCTCCACCGACCCCTGGTTTATGTTGAAATTAAATCGGGAGCTGAGCCAGTCAAAGTTTGCCCATATCCAATGCCCCTTGAGGCAAGAAGAGGGATTACTCCTAACATAAGGAGGCTGTTAAATTTTGGAGTTCTAAAATCTGTCCAGTCAGCCTGGAACACTCCCTTATGGTCAGTAGGAAAACCACACACCAATGATTACTGGCTGATACAGGACTTGAGAGTGGTAAACAAAAGGGTAATGGATATACCCTACTGTACCTAACACATTTTTCTCAGTATGCTACCTCCAGATCTGCAATGGTATATAGTCCTAAATCTAAAAGATGCATTTTTTTTAGTTTGCCTCTAGCCCCCAAAAGTCAGATGTATGTAGCTTTCTAATGGAATGACCCAGAGATAGGCCAATTGACCTGGACCCAGCTGCCACAAGGATTTAAGAACTTTCCCATGATCTTTGATGAAGCCTTACATGAGGACCTGGGAGAGTACAGGACCCAAAATCCAGATATAAGTCTGTTGCAGTGCATGGATGACTTGTTGATAGTGGCCACTGATCAAAAGACCTGCCTGAGAGTAACAGAGAACCTACTACAAAGTTTTGGAAATCTGGGATACAGAGCTTTAGCAAAGAAGGCCCAAATCTGCAAACAACCAGTAATGTACCTGGGAATATGTCCTCAAAGGAAGCCAATGATTGTTCTCAGACACCCACAAGGAGACTGTGCTAAAAGTCCCTTCCCCCACTATTGCAAAGCAAATGAGGGAATTCCTGGGCACTGCTGGGTTCTGCCACCTCTGGAGTCCTGGATTTGCTGAAATAGCTAAACCCTTATATGAGGCAACAAAGGACAAACCGAACTTTGTCTGGACAAAAGATAGGCAGAGGGCATTTGACATCTAAAGCAAAGACTTCTGGAGACCTCCACACTTGGGCTGCCAGATGTGAGTAAACCTTTTTTACCTGTTCATGGATGAGCACAAGGATATTAGCCTTAGAGACGGGCACAGACTAGGTAACTCTCCTTCCCTTTGCCTTATACAGGGTGAGAAATTCCCCTTACCAGATGGACCTAATCCCATTTGAGATTAAGTTTGGCATCCCCCGTCTCATAATTCCCAGGTTCCAATCTAAACTGTTAGCAGAGATGGGTGAGTGAGATGTGCTCGATACCGTTAAGGGATTACAATGGACCCACAAGCATGTTTGGCCAAAGTTCTGGGACTTATATGAATCTGTTATCCCCACCCCAACCTCACAAGTTTTGACCAGGAGATTGGGTCTTCATCTGGTGTCACCTCCAGGGGATCTTAGAGCCAAGATGGAAGGGCCTGTTTGTCATCCTGATGACAATCTCAATAGCCCCAAAGGTGGACGGAGTAACAGCCTGGGTCTGCTATTTACACATTTGCTCTACCTATCCATTTTCCCTCAAGTAAAACTGTAGAGGAGATGGATGGGAGGCCTCACAACACCCCACCAACCCTTTAAAAGTACAGCTCAAGAGATAGCAGTGACCCTGTTGATGTTGATTATGTCTCTCACTGTACCAATGGGAGTTGCAGCAGTCCTCCCCCACACACCCCTCTGCACAAGCCTTACCAAGTCACCTAAACAGTTGCTGACAATAAAACAGGGACTGTTATGGTCTCCATGGCTGATTTAAACCCCATTGGGTATGGTGGCCATCCCTTAAAATAGACCACTGTGAGCTGGCCAATGGGGCTCTTCAGTCAGAACTCTAACACAAAGGATGAACTGATTGAACTGAGAAACCAGGAGGTTCAGGTTTGCCTGACTCTTTCCCACACAAAGATTGTGAGGAAGAAGGAAACTTTTATTGCAGAATTTGGAAACCTAAGAGGACAAGTATAACAATGTGAAGTCATAACAGCCAGAGCAGGGACCAAGCTTGGCAGGTTTTAGAATGAGAGTAATTTCCCTGTAAGGAACCAGAGTTCCTCCATGTTGTCTTCCACCTCCATCTTGTGTCTTGTGTAAGCTATTTCACATAAAACATTCTAGTCCTCCAAAATAGCTAGGGCCAAAAGTAACAGGATAGCCATCTGGAAAGAACAGATAACCAAAGAATGTCCCCACTTCAAAGTCAAGAATACTTGAAAAGCAACAGGCAAGGTTTGAAAATAAAATCTCTGAAAAGTTCCGACACATGAGCCAATCAGGATTGAACCCATGCCCCACACCCTGATAATGTAACTTTTTTGGTTTTTGCCTTTAAATAATGCCCTCTAGATGAGTGGGGTACCTCCTCTTGCCTCTGCTGCACCAGTTGCTTTGACGAGGTCCCTGCCAGGTTATATTGTGCACAAAATAAACCTTGCTTTTGTATTTCAGTGAGTTGGTCTCTCTGGTGGTCTTCTGGGGTCCCCATGGACTGGGTACAACATTTGGAGGCTTGTCCAAGATCCCCAGAAACCTGATCAGAAACCCCGATCTGAAGGTTTATTTTGATCCACTGTGGTATCTCTGTGTTTGAAGTCTTGTCTGTCTTACTTCAGTTTTTGTCAGTGCTGATCCTGAAATCTGAATTTTTGTCAGTTTGCCCTGGTAGACACGTTAGAGGGCTACCCTGGAGGAATCTGGAGATGTCCCTTTCATTGTCTGGATGGGGATCTCTCATCTGAGACTATCCTGTCAGGGACCCAATCGGACCCTATCTGTAATTCTGAATCTGAAATCTCTGGAAATCAGGTATCCTTACTGAATGGCTCCTGTCCCATATGTATGGTTTTTGGGCTTGTAGAGGCTGAATCTCCAGGCTCTCAATAAACCAGGCCATCTGGAACCTGCTGGAGTCTGTTTTGGTCCTTTATTTAACTGTTCTCTTTGTCAGTCTTACGTGTTCTCTCTTAGTATCTCTGCTGATGACTGACTTGACTGGACAGACGATGGGGACTACTCCTTCCCCCTGGGACCTCAACCTAGCCTACTGGAAAAATGTAAAGGACATTGCTTATAACAGTGCTGATGTAAAAAGGGGAAATGGGTCATTTTCTGTTCTTCCAAATGGCCTTCTTTCAACGTGGACTGACCCAGGGAAGGAACTTTTCACCTGATTTTGTTTTCTAAGGTTGAGGAAATTGTTTTCCAACCTTGCACAGGACATCCAGATCAGATTTTTTACATTGTGACCTGGTGGGGGTCTCATCGACTGAATCAATGACCCCCTCTCATGGGTTAATCCTTTTCTTCCATCTAATTAACCTCTTCGAAACTGTTCTATTCATCCATCAGCCCACCTGGGATGATTGCCCAGCAACTCCTGAAAATCTTGTTCACCACTGAGGAATGTAATTGGATTCTAGAGGCCACTGGGAGGTAGGTTCCAGGGCTGACAGGAGATCGCTCCATGTATCCAGCTGTAATAAATGTCAGTTTTTCTTCTATCCAACCTGATTGGAAATATAACACAGCATAAGGTAAGGAGAGGCTCCATGCTCTTCTAGCAGGTCTCAAAGTGGTGGCTTGGAAGCCAACCAACCTGTCTAAGGTCTATCATGTCAGACAGGGGCCAGAGGAAAGCCCAGCAGCTTATTGTAATGTTAAGTTGGGAGCATCACCCAAGTTGTTGGCATCCATCCCAGTGCCCTGACCTGGGAGTTGCATTGGTCTGGACTCCAAATCCCAGAATGCCACTCCCACAAGGTATTTAAGTGGGTGTCCAGAGGAGGAGCACATGGTCCCAGGTTTTGCATGTACTCTCCAGTTTTCTGTCTCCCCAGCCATGCTCTTGGCCACCCCAGAGTGTTGTAAGTAATAAAACATGGGCATTTTAATTTGGTTCGATTTGACCTGGTTGGATTTCTTTGTGCTGGCTGGTCATAGGATTTTCCCTAATATATGGCGGTTCCACTGAGATGGTTCATTTTTTTTTCCTACAGGCCCAGGGCCCAGGGCCATGCTGGAAAACGCCCCTCTTGTACACGTGCTCTGCCAGGCAAGTTTGGCTTCACTTAGTGAGTTCCCCTTTTAAAAATACATGTGGGTAGGGTTTTAAGGTGACCCGTTCACTTTTCGGGCTTTTGTTGAAGTCTCGACCATGCCAAAAGCCTGATACAAATGCTACAAAGGCTAGTTCTTTCACTGAGATGAGTTTTGGGGTGGGGAGACCTCCCTGACCAACTTCTCATGGACCCCAGTTTTTTTTGACTCAGCGTTCCATTCTTATGGATGCACTGCAATGGTCTCGAGTCACAGGAATCAGGAATGCATTTGAAATGTTTTTTTTTTTTTTGGTGATTCCTAGCCAATTTCAAAATGCCCTTAAATGGCCTTCTACAAAAAACAAAAATCTTTTTAAATTGAGGCTATCTAATTAAAAGCAAACTATGCTCCCAAAACCCATGTTTTTTTTAAAATACACACTCTCATCCCACCCCCACTTCTATTTCTCTCTATGTGTTCATTTGAGGCCAGCTCTCTTGTCCTTCCCTAACTTTCATTGGCTCCCGCCTCATGGCAAGGGGCCCAGTAGCCACTTGCAAGGTGGATAGGTTCCAACAGGATTCCAATGGGCACACTCCCTGGGCTCCATACTTGGCCTCATCCACAGTGGCAGCACAGAGAACAAGGGCCCAGGGCAGACAAACAACAGATCTCAGGCCTGTGCTCAGTAAGCCTGGAATTGCTCTGGCACCTCCACTGCCTCTGCCCCCTGCCCCCTTCCCTACTGCTTGCTGTTTTCCACTGGGCCTAATTGCTCCACAGGATACTCCCCTCCCTGCTGACTCTCTACAACAAATCCATCTTTTTTTCTCCCAATCCTTCTAGGGTAAAACTCTGTCAATATTTCGCCCTTGTGTTTCTGTTCCCTCTTACAATGTCTAGTCAGCTGACACAGCTTTCTAAGACTGTCCTATGTCTCTCTGTTAAAATAATATGGACACAATATATTTATATAAGTGTGTAACTATGTTTTTGTGATGTGGATTTAAATTTTTGTGTACATGCGTGCTTCCAGATTACAGCAGCTCTGAAAAAATACAAATTCGTGGGTAGCCACCATTTTAGAGTTCCCACGTGTGCTAGTATTCTACTAGCATTAACAAACTGTAACTAATTGGATAAAATACGCATCTAAATTATATGCCCAGTTTAAAATAATAGGTAATGGTACCTCGTTCTCAAGTGCCTTTACAAATCTGAGGTCATGGCATTTTACAATAATAGAGCTTCTAACACCAAGACATGCCAGCTTTTGCAGTACCCTTTGTGTCCTCTAAGAAGACAGAAGACCTTTTGCATTGCCTCTGGGTTTGGTAAAGTCACCCACACAGAAGCAAAAAAAAAAAAAAAGAGAGTCTTTTACCTCTCCAGATTTCTGGAAGTTTCACCCATGGAATCATTCTGCTCATCCTGCCAAGACAGGTAAACTAAATCTTCCCCACACAAAATAAATCTTTGGGCCTCTTGTACTCAGCAGCTAATGGCAAGCCCTGCTTCTAAGACTGGTGTTCTCCAAGGACAAGGAGAGGATTTGGGATTGCCTGCTAGCTAAAATCGGTTTAATTTTTGCTCATTTATTTCTCCCAGATCTGTCTAAAGGCATTTGACAACTCAAGGTACTATTCTTTAACAGGCTTCATAGTCTAGGTTTAACAGGTTTCAGTCTGCAGAGGTTCAGAGTTCCTAATTTCCTTTAATTGCTTTATACCTCTTAAACTAAAGCAACAGCCTTTTGCTATAAAATCTGTTCCAGTTTTCTTACAGTGCCCTAAAAAGTTCTATCAATATATCAAAATCAAGTCTAGTCTCCAGAGTCTTTTGCTAACCCCAACCAGTTTCAAGCGTATTTTACAGGTCACTCCTGCTGCCTAAGTCAAGACCAACCTACAAAGAGTTCCCATGACAATGCCAAAAGCACCTGCACCAGCTCCTGGGACTTCACCATTGGTACTAGCTCTCCTAGATCAAGGACACCTGCCAACTCTTCTGGATCAAGGACACCTGTGCACTAAAATCTGGTTTCATCTGCTATTGCATCTCATTCTCTGGCTAGCTTCATTTCATAGGGCCAATAGTAACAATATTTTTTTCTCCTAGCCACCTGCCTTCACATCTCCCTCAAAAAGTAGCTGTCTGAGGACTACATCAAACAAGATACTGCCCCCACCACACCTTTCACTGAGCGTGAGTAGACCAACTTTCAGTTCTCCCCTCTCTCACATCATCCCAAGACTTCAGGAAATAGCCAGACTTGAGTCTATGCCCCTTCTTTTTCCAAAGAAAGGCTAAAGTGTTGTTCATAATTATCACCTCAACATCCTTTACCCCTATATCCAAAGAGTCCGGAATGTAATATTAAGTTGGGAGTGTCACCCCAGCCCCTGGCCTGGGAGTTGTCTTGGTCTGGACTCCAAATCCCAGCATGTGTCAGGACCACTCTCACAGGGTATTTAAGTGGGTGCCTAGAGGAGGAACACGTGGTCCCGGGTTTTACATGTGCTCCCTGGTTTTCTGTCTACCCGGCCATGCTCTTGGTCACCTGAGAGTGCTATATTTAATAAAAAAATTGACATATTAATTTGGTTTGATTTGACCTGATTGGATTTCTTTGTACTGGCAGAGTGGCCTGTCTTAGGGTTTTTCCTAACGCTTACTTAGAGCAACTCCTAGAAGCTTTCCACCAATATGTGCCATACGATCTTGAGATGGTAGAGTCAGCCCAGATGGTAATATTTGACTACATACACCAGGCAGCACCAGATATAAAGAAAAAGTTACAGTCTTTAGAAAGACTAGGAGAAAAGAATCTGAGGAATCTAGTTGCAGTGGCAGAAAAGGTGTATAATAATAGAGAGACACCAGAACAGAGAGAGGAAAATAAAGAAAAGAGGCAGGAAAGGAGTCTTAACAGAATCCTAGAGCAATAGCAAGCTCAGCACAGGGAATACTTGAGAGAAATCTTCATGGCCACAAACTCCAGGAATGTGAAGCCAACCCAGTGGGATGAGAGAGGACAGTGCTACAAACCAAAGGTAGAAAATAATCAATGTGCCTATTATAAAGATGAGAGACACTGGGTCAAAAATTTTCCAAAGCAAAAGGGGCCTACCCAGACAACCCAAGTCCTGCCAGCCTACATGGGAAATGAAGAGGACAGTGACTAGGGACAATGGGGCTCAGATTCTCTCCCTGAGCCTAGGGTAACTTTAAACATGGAAGGGAAATCAATTGATTTCATGGTAGACACAGAGGCAGAAAAATTTGTCTTGCTGAAACCAGGAGGACCCATATCCACCAAAACTACCTGAGTCCAGGGGGCCACAGGGACCAAACCTTATTCATGGACCACTTGAAGAAGAGTGGATTTGGGAATGGGATGGGAAACCCATTAACTCCTGGTAATACCCAAATGTCCCTACCCTCTGCTGAGCCAAGACCCGTCCAAAATGAAAGCCCAAATCTACTTTTCTGACGAGGGAGCTAAATTAGTCCACTAAAATGGAGTACCAGTCCAGGCTTTGGTTACAAGTGATCTAACTGAGGAATATAGACTTTACAAGAACCAACAGAACCTGAGCCCAACATAAAGGGATGGCTCCAGAAGTTCCCTTAGGCTTGGGCAGATACAGGAGGCATGGGACTGGCCCTTCACAGGCACCAGGTCTACATTGAGATCAAGGCAGGAGCAGATCCTGTTAAAGTCCGTTAGTAACCCGTGAGGTTAAAAGGGGCATCACTCCCCACATATGGAAGCTATTGAAACTTGGGGTCCTAAAACCTATCCAGTCAGCACAAAGGGTAGAGTTGATAGCTTTCATTAGAACTTTAAGACTGTAAAAAGAAAAGAGGCAGGTATCCCATTGCCACTGCTCATATTCATGGGGCAATCTATAATGAGAGAGGCCTCCTAGCAGCTGAGAAATGAAAGATAATCAAGAATAAATAGGAGATCCTGGACCTCCTACAGACCCTTTAGGAACCCTCAAAGTTGGCTATTATTCACTGTTCTGGAATTCAGAGAGGCTCAGAATCTGTGCAGAAGGGAAATAACCTGGCTAATAAAACTGTCAAAGACATAGCAATGGTCCCCCAAGTTACACCAGTCTTAATAGATCTGTTTCAAGGAACTTACCCTAGATTCCCAAATACACACCTGAAAATCTGGCATGGATCTACACCTTTCCTATGGCTCAACCTCTAGAAGACTGGTAAAAAACAGTCAGTGGGAGGGACAGCCTGAAAGGAAGCTAGGACATGACATACTCAAAAAAAAAAAAAAATTCACCAGTCTTGGAATTTGAGGATGCACAGAATGCAGAACCATCAGGCCAAAGTTAAAATTCAGAATGGCAGTCCAACTATTGACAAATTGTGTCCCAGTGTCATACCTGTCAATCGACCAATAATGCCATACCATTCCTCTTCATTCCTGGTGCTAGACAGAGGGGGACTCGACCAGGTCAGTATTGGGAAGTGGATTTTACTGAAACAAAACCTACAAAAATTGGGCTACCATGATCAACTCAAACCCCAATGATTTTCTTTCTACTGTTAGCTGCCAACATCCCCTCTTCCTCCTCCATGCATAACCCCCATTCCTCATGGAACCACACCTGGATGATTGTTAACGAGGACAGTACCATAGCTAATAGTATCTCTTCTGCTCAGAACCCCAAGGAAACTTGGTTCCCTGAGCTCTATGTAGACTTTTGTGACCCCTCAGACCAGGAACTGTTCCCCAGATATGGATGAAAAATCCCCGGATGGCAGGCATCAACTCAATCCTTGGGATTCTATGTCCTTTCCACTCTCACTCTGAGAAGTGACAACATACTTGTGGGATGCAGGGGATGCCTACTGTGACAAATGGGCATGTAAATCCACTGGGTGGATTAGCTGGTCGCCCCCATCACTGGGGGCTTAAATATTGTCTAACAGGCAAGGGATATGAGGACATCAGGGATAGGAACTTGCTCTGTAGGCAGCAAATGAGTTGACTGTGCACCCTGCTACAATAAGTAGTGATACTCAACCACCCCTGGGTATCTGCTGGAGGGTGCTGCAAACAGCTTGTCATAAAATTCACGAAGGCAGGCAACATGGTGCTGGAGAGGTAGCTGAGAGTTTTATATCTAGATTAGTAGCAGCAGGAAGAAAGAAAGCCATTGGACCTGGCTTGGGCATTTGAGAACTCAAAACCCAACCTCAGTGACACATTTAGCCCAATAAGGCCATACCTCTTCCAACAAGGTTAGACATATTCCAACAAGGTCACACCTATGCCAACAAAGCCACATTGCCTAATGTCATTCCCTGAGCATTTAATGATATGAGCCTGTGGGGGCCAATTTATTTTCAAACCACCACAATACATATTATTATTTAAGAGGAAAAGGATTATTAATAGAGAAAAATCACAAAATCAAATTCTATATAGAGAAAAACATTTGGCTCATCCAGTGCTGCAGGTTTAAAGCACATGGGCTGAATACATACATACATACATACATATATATATGAAGCAAGACATCGAAGGAAGCTCAGTCACACAGGATTTCGAGAGTCTTGGTGTGATTTTTGAATCTCACTCTATTATAGGTAATTATTAAAATATATGCATATTCACATTTTCACTTTGTAAAATTCTCAGTCATTCAGAAAGATGCTATTCTACTCCATCATCAGAGAAATTTTTCCTGCAGATAAGAGTTAATGCAAATACCCACAACTGGACAATGTGCAGAGAGTGAGAAAACTTGTAATACTCATTTCTAAATCAAATCCTCCCACCTCAGAGCTCAAGGGCATTGCAGGAGATGAGTTGGAAAAATTATAAGGTCAGTAGGGATTGAAAAACACAAGCACAAAAGACCTCTACATATCAGCATTTATGCGCATATGAATTCACAGAGACTATGGTAGCAGCACAGGGTCTATATAGATACAATCGTGATGAGATCTCAGTGCCGACATTGGGAAGTAGACACAAGCTCCCATCCCAAAGCAAGAAACTTTCTAATCAGCAATGCTGAGAAGTGAAAAATTATTTTATCCAAGGGAATGTCACTGGATACACAAACCCCAAAGAATCACACTGAAGAGGATAAACCATGGCTAGCAATGAATGGCCAACACAAACAAAACTAACTTAACATTAATTTTGGATTGTTTTTTGTCTCATATTGCTTTGTTTGAACCTTAAAAAAAACACTAAAATCCTTTGCTTGTATATTATGGTGTCTATTCCTGACAATTTAGAAGTTTTAGTGGTCTGTGTGTGTGTGTGTGTGTTGTAATATGAGCGGCGGGGCTGCGTCCCAGGTACCCGGCCTCCTGCACGGCTAGCTTTACCCGAAATAATTACACAGAAACTGTATTCTTTTAAACACTGCCTGGCCCATTAGTTTCAGCCTCTGAACCCATTTCTAATAATCTATGTAGCACCACTAGTGCGCTTA
>NW_004949134.1:3141014-3143956 GCF_000317375.1 Microtus ochrogaster | reverse complement strand
GTGTGTGTGTGTGTGTGTGTGTGTGTGTGTGTGTGTGTGCTGAAAGGCTTCCATACATTGATATTAGGCAGTAATCAAGTCAAGCCAAATTAAGATTTAAAAGTCCAGCTATTGTGATTTAGAACTGTGCCTGATTTTTCATCTTCTTTTGTGGGGTCCCTAGCTTTGGGACAAGGACCTGTTCCTGATGCAAGAACTGGCTCTTTGGAATCCTATTTCCTATGGTTGGATGCCTTCTTCAGCTTTGATGCAGGAGGGTGGAGCTTGCTCCTGCCTCAGCTTGATGTGCTGAGCTTTGTTGATTCCAATGGAAAGCCTTAGCCCATCTAAGTGGAGACTGAGGAGGAGTGGATGGGGGGGGGGAAGGGTGGTGGTGAGAGGGAGCAGTCTGAGAGGAGCGAGGGGAAACTGTGGTTGGAATGTAAATCAAATTTTTAAAAAATTGATAAAAAAACAAAAAATTAGAAAGAAGTACTTTAAAAAAAGAATTAAAAGTCCAGGTTTAATGAGTGAAATGCTCCCAGATGATTGTTCAGCCCTCAGAGAGGTGACTGGGAGAAGGGACTGAAAACCACATGGCAATCTCTAGAAGAGAAGTTAAATACCCTGTAGGTGTGGTTTTGAGCATCTCTAGGGGAAGAGGTGCCATTTGGCAGGTTTTCTGAGATAGGGCAGGGTTTGGAAAGAGAGAGATAGGAGAGCCAGAACTGAGGTAAAGCGTCCACCTGAGCATATGCATGCATGCATTTCTTATGTTCTTAGTTTCTTCTTTGTTTGCTAGTTTGTTCATTTTGTTTTATACTTGTTTGTTTGTCTTTTATTTGTCTTGTTTTTTTCTTAAGATAAAGGGATAAAGGTGTGGTGTTTGCAGGGTGGGGAAGTAGGGAAGGTATGGGAAGAGAAGAGGTAAGAGAAACTCTTCAGAATATATTGTATGAAGGGGAGGAAGGGAGAGAAGTGGTAAAATATATAACTCAATTAGGAACAATAAAAAGAAAATATTGTATGAAAATGACTTTATCTGGAAAAGAAAGATGTTACTCAATTGCAAACAGGAATGCCAATCAAGGGTTAGTATTATATGTTTAAAATGTAATAACCCAGGTGCCAGTGTCATGGGGTCATGTTACTAATTTTAGCTGCTTGGAATACTGAGATGGGGATGTTGAGAGTATAAGACAAGACTACAAAAAAGCAAAGTAAATCATATATGTGCTAAATGCTTTTTAAAAAAATAAAAAGTAAATATTATAAATGCTAGTTTTATTTAACATGCAGATACCAAGTACTAAATATTTATCTGAACAACTTGCAGAAGAAAGCCCTAAAGTAAAAATAACAATGCACTCAGAAGGATAAAGAAAGCTATGGAATCTATTAAACAGGAATAGAATGCTATATAAAAAAATATGAAACAGATCTTGAGATTTAAAACTACATGGCTGAAATAATACCAATAGACTACAAAACAGTCACTCCTTAAGCACAAATTGTTTTAGGAAATACAGAGATACCAATAGGACTTTGTTGTCTCATAAATTCATTATTGTGGGTAAATTTGAAAATATAAAGAAACTTGAATAAGAAATCATAGTGATATTAGTAATTAGTATTAAATGATTACATAAGAAATAGAATAGAAGAGTACATATAGAACAGGGAATGGTAGGGGGACGCACACACACACAAAGAGAAAGGTGGATCAAGGTCGGGAGCATACCTTGACCTTGAGGACTTGGATGAGAGTATCTTTGGCCCTCTATTTAAACTCTGATCTTACTTCTGGACCAGCAAGACTAATTTGGACTTCTTTATTCCTCTTCCCATTGTGGCCACATTAAAGTAATCCCCTTTCTCTTCTTTATGTTTTTATTACTTTTGATTCTTTTATTTTATGTATGTGGGGCTTTTTTGCCTGCATATGTGGCTGTGTACCACATGGGTATCTAATCCCCACAGAGGCCAGAGAAGATGTTAGATTCCTGAAACTGGAGTTACGGACAACTTTGAGTTGCCATGTGTATGTTCCTAATCAAATCCAAGTCCCTTGGAAGGACAATCACTTCTTTTACTTCTATTCATCTCTCTAGATTGTCTTTTTTACTATTTTATTAATTGAGGAATGCAAACTGTTACAATTCTCCTTTTTTTTTTCAAAAAAAATAAATTTTTCACTCAATCTATTCTGATTAAGGTTTCCCCTCTCCTAACTTCTCTGAGATCCTTCCCACCTCCCCTTCCATACAGATCCACACCTTTTCTGCCTCTCACTAAAAAATAAACAGGTATGTAAGGAATATCAATAAAATAAAACAAAATTAAAAACAAACAAATCAAAATAAAACAAAAATAAAAGGAAAATAAAAGACAAAGCACAAGGAACACTTTCAGTTTGACTTTTTTAATTGCTTTATTGAAGATAGGTATCCAGACAAGCCATAACACCCCAAGTTAAATGACAAACACAGATGTGCCAGAAAACCTTAACAAACTAACTCAAAATGAGCAAATTACAATTTCAAAACACTAATAATATTATAAAGGGGTCATTCATACTCACTAAGCTAATAAAATGAGACAAATTAATACTGCAAAGAAGTAAAAAGAGACTTATTCAATGTGGCCACCATGGGAAGAGGTCCAGAGAGGGCCAATTACTTCATTATGGTCACAGGGGTTCTGAAGTGAGATACAAGTTTAAATAAGGGACTAATTTAATACATGTAAACAATCAAGGTCAAGGTGTGCTCCTGCTCACCACTGACCATCACCCAGCATGTAAGATGGTTTGACAAATTTTTAGAAATGTATGAAATCTCTTTCTGGAGACAAGTTCTCTCTCCTTCTGGGGACCTTCTCTTCTACCAGTATGAAACTCTAGGAAAAATTCCCATTTCTTTGTGGTTCATTGTTTCAACATCCTGATAGATTTAGAGATCTAT
>NW_004949134.1:3132207-3140774 GCF_000317375.1 Microtus ochrogaster | reverse complement strand
AAAGAGGTATATATTAATTATAAACTCTTTGGCCTATTTCTCAGGTGTATTACTAACTAGCTCTTACAATACAATCTAACCCATAATGCTTATCTATGTTCATCCACATGGCTTGGTACCTTTTCTCTGTAAGGCATTCCCTTCTTGATTTCTCTGCATCTCACTTGCTACTGTGTCTCTGCCTTTCCCCTTCCCAGAATTCTCCTAGTCTGGTCACCCCACCTATACTTCCTGCCTGGCTACTGGCCAGCCAGTATTTTATTAAACCAATATGAGTGATGAATATTTACAGAGTACAAGAGCATTGTCCCACAGCACACAAAGATCTCAACAAGGATGTAAAAAGTATCTGAATTCATTCAAAGAGGATATAATAATTATCTTAACTAATTCTCACAAAATATCAACAACTGCTCAATGAAAGAGGATAGCCAACTCAAGAAATAAAAATGAAGTTTGTAATACTGAGATTAAGGGACCAGTGTGAAAATAAAAGGACAAATACAGGGATCTTCAGAAACAGATTTTCCTTTAATCAGAGCAGTGAAGGACACATCTATTTAAGGAACTAGAGACTGTACACAGGGATTTGGGGTCTTTTAGGGCAGATAAAGGAAATTTTTGTGGTGGAAGATTCCATCTGCTGATGAGTTCCCCTGCAGTCTCAAATTGCTAAATAGCAGAAGAGGTTGGCATGCTGATCCTCCCTTATCAGAAGCTTCCTGGATCCTAACAGTCCAGCGTTATCAGTCAAGTCAATTCTCCTGTCAGGAGTTTCTCAGCCTACCTGAGGATTTTAGTTTATTAATGCATCGTAGTTCATCAAGGAGATATAATACCCCACAAAAAATACCAAACTGAAATGATATTGGAAATGAAAATAAAACAATAAGTCAAATAAAAATTTCAGTGAAAAACCTCACCAACAGAAACAAGTCTATGCAGAACAGAATATCAGGGCTTAAGGATAATGTAGAGGACTTAGATCATTTAATTACAGTCAATGACAACTTTTAAAAGTATATGAATAGAACATAAAAAATTTGGGGGACTCTATGAAAAGTCCATATTAGCAAATTGTGAGCAAAGAAGAAGAATCCCAAAGGTAGATGTTACTGAACCCACTAGAGAAGATCATTCAAATACAGTTTATAGTCAATCATTAGTTTGCATTTTAGCCAGCTGACATGACACTGAGGTATTTGAGACTTGAGTATATCACTGTTTATAGCAAGGAATGCTAAAGGCAAAAACCATATGCCGCTATCTCTCTCCAGCTGCAGCTTAAAATAATCTAAGGTAAGTAGTTAGTTGGGGAGGTTGTGCACAAGCAGGCAGTTTTAACAGAAACCAAGATAAGTTATCTGGGGCAGCATGACCTTGGGTTCATAGAAAAGATTTGTGCAATTTTCCACAGGGCTTTCTATCAAGGAGTTCAAATTCCACTAAAACCTAAAATGGCCTTAGCCAGAATAAAAGATGGAGAAACTTCTGTACTCTCTTGTCCTGTTATACAAAGACATAATAGATAACATTTTCAATAAAGTCATATAAGATAATTTCTCAAATCTAGAGAAAGAGACACCCACTCTGGTAGAGGAGACATGCAGATCACAAAATAGACAAGGCCAAAAAGTAAAACACTCAATATATATAATTAACAAAGGTTATTGAAAGTTGTAAGAATTAGAAGGCTCAAGTCACATACAAAGGCAAGCTTATCAGAATAAATCTTAAGAGAAGTTTAAAAGATAGTAAAGCATGGAGCAATATAATTCCAGCTAATTTTATTCAAGGAAAAAAATGTTTTGAAGAAACAGAAAATATCCCATTCTTTAATGTTTTCAGGTCCTAATAATGTATTCGGCAAGATAATCACAAGGCACAAGTCAGGTGTTTCCTTAAAGAAACTAATCTGTAGATGGCCTTCAAGAAGGTATAATTTTAATTGTCTTTGGCAAAATAAATGTCACTTAGTTTGATCAATTAATGATGATGGCTTAATAATTATCATTCTAACAGGCATTTACTTCAAAAGGTGATTTGCAGTAAAGAAAAGGTGATATTGATGCCTTTTCTCCTTAGGCAGACAACAGTAATTTGTTATAAAGCAAAAGGTTTCAACGTCTGAAAACAAAATTATATTCCTGTTTGTGTAGTGGGAGCTGAGGGCCTGCTTTTCGTCCCGCCCGGCTCCTGCATGGTTAGCTTTGCACCAGAAATAACAACATACAACTGTATTCATTTAAACACTGCTTGGCCCACTAGCTCTAGCCCTTACTGGCTAATTCTGATATCCCGATCAACCCATCTCTAATAAACTGTGTAGCACCAGTCTTACCGGGAAAGATTCAGCATGTCTGACTTGGCGGCTTTGTTCATTGTGTCTGCCTGGGAACGGGGAGCATGGCCTCTGAGCTCACTTCCTCTTCCTCCCAACATTCTGTTCTGTTTACTCCTCCAACCTATGTTTTAACCTATGAAGGCCAAGCAGTTTCTTTATTATAATTAACCAATGACCTTCCTCCATCATGTTTGCATGCTTTTTACAATGAAATAGAAATACATTATTGATTTTGAGTATTTTTAAAATATTATACAAGTCTAACAATATGTTACTATCATAATGTTACCTATTTTTCTTGGATAAATTGCTTTATGGATCAGATATAGTTAGAAATAGTGATCTATTAGCTATGTAATCATTTCTTTACCCCAAAAGGAGGAGAAATAACACAAGAAATGTTAGTAATTAAGCAACTTGTGTCATGGTTGTAGTGGTGGTTAATGTGTATGTGTGTGTGTGGTGTATTCCAATAACATTTTATACATTATACTACTAATACAAAATACTTAAGTAAAACTTGTAATCATAGTACAAAGGAATAAGGGACTTGAAATAAGGGAGTTGAAAGCTATCCTCTACTACATAGCAAGTTCAAGGCCAGTTTGGGAACATGATACTCTGTTTCAAAATGCCAAGGAAGTGAAAGAAAAAAGTAAAATCTCCATAATTCTTTGCATTTATTTAAGTATACATTCAGAGGAGATCAGTGTATTAGGCAAGCAAATAACACTTGCAAATCAATATTTATTTGGATGACATACATTATGTCCATTTACATGTATTCAATATATTTAAAATTTTGATAGTTTTCCAAGTAAAATTTTAGTTTAGAACAGTTTAAAGTTACGAACATTGTACAGACTTTCCATATATCCTATCCACACTTTATTCTGTTAACATCTTATACTACTGTAGTATATTTGTAACAAAAAATCACCAACATTTTCAGCTATTGTTCTCTATGTAGTCATCTCTATATTAATTAAACTAAACACAAAAGTATATATATATATGACTCTTAAGTTTTTCCCATTACCATATTCTCATCACTATACTTCTCCCACGATAATTGCTGTTTTGTAATTCTGTTCAACAGTGGGGTAAAATCTGCCTCCCAACAATGTTCATTTATTTACTTAACTATTCAGTTCCATATCATAACTGTTAATCTAATACCCCATATATCAACTAAAGTAAAAGGTTTATGCATTATACCATTGGTTTTACATTTATGGACTTTGCTGATTCCCAAAGTTAACAGTTTTCATATTTCACAACAAATTCAAGGAATTAGTTAACTCTAAATGACTTCATCAAAACAGGGGACTGGAGATTTAACTCAAAGACAGAATGTTTGCCTAGCTTTCTTGAAGACCTGCTTTCCATTCCTAGCACTCAAAATCTGTGGACATAAAGTTTGTCTTCTGTGGGATGGAGGGAAGCTTCAGTAGGCAACTCTTGCGAAGTATCTTGTTTGGTTCCCAGTACCCACATGGTGTCTCAAAACCTTATGCAACTCCTTTCTGGGTGATCCTACAGTCATACATGTGGTACACATAAATGTATGAAAACAAACATGTTCATTGTTTGTTCATTTTATATGTATGTGCATGTGATTGCATAAGTTTATGTGCACCATGTGTCTTCAGAAGCATAAGGAAACCAATAAGAGGGAGATGGGAATATGGAACTGGAGTGACAGGCAGTTCTGATCTTCCATGTGGATACCACAAACTAAACTTGTCCTCTACAGAAACAGCCAGTTCTTTAACCTCCAAGCCATTTATCTGGTAGCCTGCATTCTCTTTTATAATGAAAATTTTATGTGATCATATTTTCCTTTCTTGTGACATATAAATTAATTATACCTCTGAAACAAAACAAACAGTGTGAATTAGAGGCTCAGCAATTAAGACCAATGTATTCTTCCAGGATAGTAGAGTTCAGCTCACAGCACCCATGCTGGACAACATAAAGTTATCTGTAACTCAAGCTCCAGAGCGTCTTATGCCCTCTTCTCACTCCTGTAAGTACATGGTCACATGTGGCATATACTCTAAAAACTTATATAGAAAGATAAATAAAAATATATCTTAAATAGTAGTTTTATTTAAATTTACAACATATATTTTAACAAATATCAATACACCCTCAAACAACAGTATAGCACTTCATATGCAATGCAGGAAATACAACTGAGTATATACTTTCCTCCTTTTTGGCCTTATCACCTTGATAGACTTCAATAAAGAATTTTATTTTGCCTTCATTTTTGTCTTCACCATACAATGCTCTTTCTTTTATATGTCGGTTTCAGTTCTGACCTATATAACTTTCATTCTCCCTAGAGAATGTTTCTTAACATTTCTTGCATGTCAGTTCTGCTGAATTTTAGTAATTCTTTCATTGAGTATCTCCATATTTAATTTAATTTTGTGGAATAATTCATGAGATACAGAATTCTAGACTAATTCTTTTTTTTTCAAAATTCATGAGATACAGAATTCTAGACTAATTCTTTTTTTTCAAAATTCATCATTTATGCAGCATTTTCTTTGTATTTATATGATTTTTAGTGAACAGTCCTGTAGAGTTATCTCTGTCTCTAGTTAAGTTGTGCCCCCTACAAGCCACTTTTATTCATTCAGGACTGAATTGGGTGCTTTGTTGTAACTTTTATTTATTATTATTGTGTGTGTATGATGGGGATGGGGTGAAGGTTTGTACATGCCATGACATATACTTGTGGAGGTCATAGGACATTGCTACTGAATGGATTAATTCTTATCTTCTACATTTACATTGATCCCAAGAACCAAATTGAGAGTGTTAGCAGGTTTGTATAGAAAGCCCTTTACTTCCAGACCAGTTTTGTAGCCCAGCATTTTCTTTGTTTAAACATTGTATTAGCTTGCTTTATTGTTGTTGCTTTCTTTTTATTTTTTCTTTTATAAAACATTATGGTTTCGTTATGAAAGTACATGTGAAAAATATATATTAATCCTATTCACCTTTATTATGTACTCTTGCCTTCTTTTTCCTCCAACTGCTCTCCCATCTTTCGAATGGTCACTCTATTATTTCAATTTTTTTTAAATAAATCAAGATAATTATGAGAGAAGTGTATATTTTTCTTTCTGTATTTGGTTTATTTTGTTCAATATGACTTTTTTCAGTTTTATCTATTTTTCTGCAAATGACATTTTTCCCCTTTATGGCTGGCTAAAAATATTGGGTATATAGATCAGATTTCTTTATTAACCCTTCAGTTGATAAGTATGTAGGCTGGTTTTATATGCTAGGTATTATGAATAGTGGTGGAAAAAATGTAAATATACAGATATCTCTTTTGTATGGTGATTTTAATTCCTCAAGTATGTAAATTAGAACTTCTGAAACAAAGTTTTGTCTGATGAAACTGATTGGCTAAGGAGATTATACTAACATCCGATAAGTTAGAGATAAAATCTTTGGAATTTATTAACTTAGGAAATCCACTTGTATTAGTTAGGTAGTTTTATTGCTGTGAAGTTTATGATGGAAGTCATTAAATAATCCCACACCAGTTCATAATTATAAATAATAAAAGGGTTATTTATTTAAGGGCAAAACTTACAGATCACTGTCCTAGATCACTGTCTTCTTCACGAACAGGAACAGAGTCTAGCTGCCGGAAGCAGGAGTTGGAAGCAAGAGAGCAGGCATACATTTACAGCTGCTTTTACAGTATAAAAGACCATGCCCAAGTGGGCTGGTATCTTAAAGGATATTGGATGAAGGAGCAGAATGTGCTCACACAACATGAAGAGACATCATGAACATAGCAACTCTTATAAATAAAAACATTTAATTGGGGTGACTTCCTTGTAGTTTCCAATTTTCAGTCCATTATTATCACAATGGGGAGTATGGCAACATGTAGGAAGATATGGTGCAAGATCTGAGAATCCCACATCTTGACTCAGAGGCAGCAGAAAGATGATTCACTCACTGGGTATTATCCTGAGTTTATGAAATTTCAAAGTCCACCACCACCATGACAAATGTCCCCCAACAAGGCCACACTTCCCAATAGTGCCACTTCCATTGAAAGCCATTTTCTTTCAAACCACCGTAATTCACTCCATGGGCCCCAAAAGCTTTTAACAACATCATAGTGGAAAATGAATATAGTCCAACTTCAAAAGTCCTCAGAGTCTATACAACCTTAACCTTGTTTCAAAGTACAAAGTCTCTACCAAGACTCATGCAATCTCTTAACCATAATTCCTTGTAAAACTAAAATTAAAAAGCAGATCACATTCTTTCTTTTTTTTAATTTATTTATTTATTAAAGATTTCTGTCTCTTCCCCGCCACCGCCTCCCATTTCCTTCCCCCTCCCCCAATTAAGTCCCCCCCTTCAGCCCGAAGAGCAATCAGGGTTCCCTGCCCTGTGGGAAGTCCAAGGAACCCCCACCTCCGTCCAGGTTTAGTAAGGTGAGCATCCAAACTGCCTAGGCTCCCACAAAGCCAGTACATGCAGTAGGATCAAAAACCCATTGCCATTGTTCTTGAGTTCTCATTAGTTCTCATTGTCTGCTATGTTCAGCAAGTCCGGTTTTATCCCATGCTTTTTCAGACCCAGGTCAGCTGGCCTTGGTGAGTTCCCGATATAAATTGGCACAGGATATACATTGCAATTCAATAATGTGGGGAAGGGAGCATAATGAGGAAATACTGAACTAAAGCATGTCTGAATAACAGCTGGACAAACTCCAAACTTTGCATCTCCATGTATAATGTCAATAGACTCTCATTTCCAACCTGTTCAACTTGGTTAACTACAATATTCTTCTTTCTCTTGAGCTATTCCACTCCACGACAGCAGCTTTCCTTGGCAGGTATCCCATATCTCTGATATCTTTAACATCTTGGGGTCTGCAAGGCAATCCAGGATTCTACTTCACAGCTTCATGTAATGGCCTTTCTGGGATACCCTTGACACATACCTGGCCTCACTTGCTTTATTTCATAACTTCTCTCTTTTATCTTTAACTCCAAAGCTATAACCATGTGGCCAACGCTGTCAAGTTCTCCTGTTTACTGGGCTGGAACATTGCGTCATCATTTAATTACATCTCTACTAGTTTTCTATCTTTCACTGCATAAACTCAGCTGTCCTAAAAGTTGTTCTGTGACCATACTGGCATCAAACTAAGAGATCTACCATCTTCTGCCTTTTCCATTCTAGAATTAAAAGTATGCCCCACCACACCCAGCTCTAGGCTTTTCTTTATTTTCTTTTCACAAGATGGAAATTTAACTGGGTGGGATCTTGCCCTGAGGTCACCACTCCCTTTATTCTACTTCTTAATTCATTTATCTCCTTGAACAGAGGAATTAGCTACATTCATCTTTCTGGTGTTCTTTTGCTCCTCAAATATTTCTCTTCCTCATTTTCCTCCTTTCTATTACATATATTTATTAGAGTTACCACAGATATCCACACATGACAGAGGCTATACTAGGCTGCTTTGAGATTTCTTCTGCCAATGAAATTAATCTAAAATTCTTACTTTATCTCCAGGCTTACTCTTCAAATAAGGGCAAAGCGCAGCCACTTCCTTCTCCAAAGTACCACAAGAACAGTCTCTAGACAACATAATAATTTTTTTCTCTGAATTCTCTTGATCCAGTCCCAAACAATTCACCTAATCATATTCAGCACCTCTGTCTTCCTTACTCCTACAAGTATGGTCCATTAATTACTGCTTAAAACATTCCACTGGTTTCTTAACCTAAAGTACTAAAGTCCATATTGTTCCAAAAAAGTCATGGTTAGGCCTATTGCAGCAATACCCCAATCCATGGTACCAAATTCCGACTTTGTTTGTTTTTTTTATTGCTATAAAGAGACACCATGACCATGGCAACTCTTTTAAATAAAAATATTTAATTGAGGTGGCTCACTTATAGTTTCAGAGGTTCAAACCATTTTCATCAGGTTGGGGAGTATGACATCATGCAGTCAGATATGGTGCTGGAACTGAGAGTCCTATATCTTGACTCAGAGGTAATAGGAAGTCAACTAATGCACTGAGCAGTTGTGAGAATCCAAAAGTGTAATGATGTGTCCTGTCCCTTTAAGAGACAAGCCATGCTCACTTCCTCCCCTGCCTGACATTGCAAGCTGATCTTCAGCTTCCAGCCTGAGTCCCTTCCTTTTGCATCTCCCTCTT
>NW_004949134.1:3128065-3131792 GCF_000317375.1 Microtus ochrogaster | reverse complement strand
GAGAGAGAGAGAGAGAGAGAGAGAGAGAGAGAGAGAGAGAGAGAGATGGAAGCTGCCTCTTAGAGAGGGAGATGGAAAAAGAAGAGACTCAGGCTGGAAGCTGAAGATCAGCTTGCCTTGATAGACAGGGAAGGGAGTGGGCATGGCTTGTCTCTTAAAGAGACAGAATGGATCATTACATTCTCATCTTTTTTTATAATAAAAAGGCAGTAGGTTAGGCACCAGAGGTTAAAAGAATTGGGGTGGCAGATTCTCAAGATTGCTTCCTGCTTTTTTGTGGGTGTCATCATTGGCGGAGGAACCTGAAAAAGCTGGGTGCTGCCTTCAGAGACCTGAGGTGAGGTCTTATGGCATGCCCATCTGTCTGTCTATCCTTGTGGCCTGTTGCAGTCACTCAGGGAACTGCACCATCCCTGCCCAGGAATGGCTGCTCTTGGGACCTGATACTCACTGCCACTGCTTGAGGACCTGCTGCATTTCTGCTTCTGCAGCAACTTGGGGATCAGTAGAATTTTTATTTTTACTATTACCTTGGTGCCATGTGACTCGGGAGGCTCTCCCACCCTGAGCCTCTTTCTTGGGGTCAGAACCTGGAACTGGGTGTTTTTTTCTACAAGAACCACGTGTTCCATATGCATGAGTGTGATTTCTATAGTGTGATTTCTATGCAAATGGTGAGTTTCCTCAATTCTAGTCAGTTTAATCTCTGGATTGCTTCCCTTAGCTAAAATTGTGTTTGAATGGTCCAGAGTCAGTCCTGCCATAACTGGGGGCCCAGGGTTCCTTAGATTCTTCTTTCTCTTTTTTTCTTTTCTTTTCTTTTCTTTTCTTTTCTTTTCTTTTCTTTTCTTTTCTTTTCTTTTCTTTTCCCCTATCCATGAAAGGCCACTTAGAGTGACCTCTTGCCTCTCTGGCTTCCAAATTACCCTGACCTGATCCAGTCAGGCTGTAGCACTCCACCCAAAGGCAGAGGATATTCTCACACAGATCCTTTAGTGTTTGTGCTGATTTATACCCTGCCTATAGGGGGAGATGTCCTGTTATAGCCCTTGTGGTGTTGCCATTTGGGGGATTTTCACAGTTTCAGCTGTGGATAGCAAGCCATCCATGTACATTCCCCTTGGGGATGGATGCCTTTTAGAGGCGCTAAAACTTCAGGTTTTAATGCCCTACTTCTTCAGTTCCTACCCTCACTCTGCCAGTGTCCTGCTGGCTCTACTTTTATGGGAGCTTTCTACTGTCAGCGCACAGGCAAATGGAAGGAGTTTCTTCAAACTGTCCCTGATACTGCTACTGCTGCCAACAAGATTAGATGGATCCACAAGGTGGCTATTTTCACTTCCAGCTTTTTGCTCCCTGCCATGGCTTATAGCAGGGTGGCTCAGCGACAGAGCGGATCATGCCTCAGGTCTCTCCTATTATTAAATTTAAAATCCCTGCAGCTCAAAAATTGTGGTTTTTCCATACAACATGTGACAGCTGCCATTTTGACTGAGATCAGATGACCTTACCACCATCTTAACAGGGGTCAGGTGACTTTATCACCATCTTAACTGAGTGGCTTTTCCATACAATATGTGACCACTGCCATTTTGATTGAGGTCATGTGATCTTACCACCAGCTTAACTGAGGTCTGGTGACTTTACTTCCATCTTGGCTTAGAGCCAGGTCAGGTGACCAAGCTCCACCATCTTTAGCGAGGTAGTCCCTTGCCTGGGTCCCCAATGTTAACTCTGTTACAGGGGTGACCTTACTGCCATCTTAACTGAGATGAGGTAATTTTTACCACCATCTTAACTGAGAGCCAGGTCAAGTGACCAAGTCCCGCCATCTTTACTGACGTGTACCCTGCCTGGTCCCCTGGTTTACTTATGATTTTGTCTCTAAATTTTCTTGTTGACTGTTGCATGTGTATTTTGTGCAGTGGCATGGCTTTGGTAAGGGCCACCAAGAGCATCCACTTCATCCAATTCCTGTTTATTCTATGTGTGTGTGTGTGTGTGTTCACATATATAACTTAAATGCACCTATGTTTACTGTTAAATGTTATAATTGTCTGTTCATTGCATCTCATTTCAGACTACAAAACAATAAGTCTCAAGTTTTAAAGTGGTAGTCATTTTTAAGTCTCTTACAAAAATACTTCATATTTAATCTATCCCTGATTTACTTGTTGAGAGCCAGTACAGTCAAACATGGACTCATGCCTCCATGCACATTCTATACTATAGTTATAACTCATCTATATCTGATAAACAGCCCTCAACTGCTCAGAGATCTGGGAAACATGACATTTAAATATTTAATTATTAAAAGATTTTCATAACAAAAAAGACAGGTTGGCTCCTAGCAGCAACACTCTACTTCCCCCAAAGAAGACATAAGACAAATGGCACAGAACAATATCTAACTGCAATTCGCTTCAACTGCCAGAGCACTGATCACTAGGCAAAACTGCCTTTCATCTAAACTGAAGATCTTCAGACATGAACAGAATCACTGGAATCAACAGGCTAGCTGCTCAGGTCAAGGTAACCTCATCTTCCTACAGATTTCTTAGCCCACAGGTTCTTCTGGAGACTGGCAGGCCCTGTGCTAAACATCAAAAGGCAAATACAACCTTCACCAACCATGAAGGACCCTGAGGAGTTGCTCTAGGTGAACCAAATAAGTTCTCTGTCATTTTTTTTTGTTTTTTTTTTTGTTGTTGTTTTTTGATTTTCGAGACAGGGTTTCTCTGTAGCTTTTGGTTCCTGTCCTGGAACTAGCTCTTGTAGACCAGGCTGGCCTCAAACTCACAGAGATCCGCCTGCCTCTGCCTCCTGAGTGCTGGGATTAAAGGTGTGTGCCAACACCGCCTGGCTCTCTGTCATTTTTTAGTCAGTAACTCAAGTAAAATTTCATCCTTCTCAAAGATCTCTGATACAGTTTGACAGCTAAGAGGTTTTTTCAGTTTAAAAGGACAACTTCACCAAACAAATTTTAGTAATACAAATACAAATTGAAGACCTACAAGTTATAAAGGTGTGAGGACAAATACAAGTTAACAAAATTCTCTCATATGCTGCCTTATATAGTTTTAAAAATACTTTTCATTGTACAAAAATGTCTGTCAGTTATTGTGACATAAATATGCCAGTGTTTATACAATGTATATGTCTAAAACTTATGTTTTCACAAACCCAAAGAATTTTTGTGAGTTCCAGGGAGCCAAATTGAAGGATCTACCTTAAACAGATCAGCTACACCCCCTCTCAATTCCTGGTACTAATTTTTTTTTCCCTAAACTTAACTTTGTCATTTGCTCTGCCAATACCTTAAACAGGTGTAAGAGACACCAGACATTCACATACAACAAATGCCAGAAAGAAACAAAGAGTCCAACTATACTAGTATGTGACTAGCATGCTGCTTTCTCAGGTCCCCCCCGCCAAAGATGATGCCCACAAAAAAGCAGGAAGATGTCTTGAGAATTTGCTGCCCCAATTCCTTTAACCTGTGGTGCCTAACATTCTGCCTTTTTATTATAATAATGAGATGGGAATGTAATGATTGGTGCTGTCCCTTTAAAAGATAAGCCATGCCCACTCCCTCCCACATCTGCCAAGGCAAGCTGATCTTCAGCTTCCACCCTGAGTCCCTTCGTTTTGCATCTCCCCATCTCCCCCTTGAAGATACAGCTTCCATCTCTCCCTTCTCTCTCTCTCTCTCTCTCTCTCTCTCTCT
>NW_004949134.1:3123390-3127935 GCF_000317375.1 Microtus ochrogaster | reverse complement strand
AGCCACCTTCAGAGACCTGTGGCATGGTCTCATGACATGCCCATCTGTCTGCCTCTCCTCATGAAAATGGCTGCCCCTTGGAGGTCTCTCACCTACCATGAGGCTACCTGCCTGGGACTCATGGACTGTTGCTGCCACTCAGGGAACTATGCTGTCCCTCACTTCTACCATTACAGTAAGCCTATTACACCTTCTCTGAAGGGCAGAGAGTTTGAGCTTTCTTTTGCTCTTTAAAAGTTGTGGACAATAGGTATGGCTACAAAACAAGATATCCTGACCTAGAGTGTGGTTACTTGGTGTTTTTGACATTAACGTGGCCCACAGAGAGTAGTTCTGTTCCACCCTGTCCAAAGGTTAGGGAATTCAAACATACTCTGCTCCTTTCTTTGAAATAAGAGGTCTGACTTAGGGAATGGCTGCCTTCAAGATAATTGGTTTAGGATGTATTTACTGTCATAGATGTCAAATACTTTTACTCAAGAATTAATGACTTGATGTCTCAAACATTGTAACAAGTAACTAACTATACTGGTTGCCCTTTGTATCATGTTAAAGCAGTCTTTTGTATTCTTCCCCCCTTTTGCATTGGGGTATATAAGTGTATGAAAAAAAAATGTGGATGAGCTCAGTATGTAGGAAGCACTGAGTTGCTCTCACATTGCTATTCTGTGTCTTTGTGTTTCTTTCTTATCTCTACTCATCCTATCTAACATTTCTAATCCTCATACCCCTAGCCTGGGACATATGAACCCACCATGGATGGACCATAACATATGACAGCCCAATTTGGTGCAGCTCATGATAGGCATTATCCTGAGCATATGAAACTTCAAAGCTCACCCCTATAATGACACACTTATTCCCAAAAGGCCACACTTTCTAATAGTGTTACTACCTTTGAGGTCCATTTTTTTTCAAACTACCATAGCACAGGTTTCCAGATTTCATAAGCTAAGAATATCATCAGATAGCAATTTTGGTGGATAAAAAAAGTTTTTTCCATCTTCTGTAACAAACTTCCTCATTTACTGAAAAATTTATTTTATACTTGTCTTGATTTGTAACATTCTTTGTTCTGTAAAACTATAAAACACGATGAAAATACTTCTGCATTGGGACATAGAACTTGGTATAATCTAAATCTATGTTCCTAGGCCACAGTTACCCCAAACACCTCCCAAAACTTGAGATGTATTGTTTCATTGCTGTTTGTTTTTGTTTTGCATTGTTGACTATATCTACAGAAGTAATAAACCTGGATCACATATTAGTACTGTTTTTAGTTTTTTGAGGAAACTCTATACTGATTTTTATAGTTGTTGCTATAATTCACAATTCCACAAATAATGTGTTTCTCTACTCCCTCATCCTCACCAGCATTTATTCTTATTTTTTTCTTGAAGATAGTCATTCTGCCTACATTGAGATGATGCCCCATTCCTTAAGGATAAAAAAATAAGAATTTTAAACATATATACCGACCATTTGTGTTTCCTCTGAAAACTATCTTTTGAATTCATTTTTACCATTTTCCAATTTTTAATCCTTTTGGAATTTAATTGTTAAGTATCAAACTCAGGACAAACACTTCCTTATCTAGAAGCATTCATGCCCTTTCCTTTCCCTTTTATTTAATGTTTTCATCAATTAATTTTTCAACTCCTTTATGAGTTATGGATATTAATCCACTATTAAGTGAATAGCTGACATTTTAAATTGTGTAGCTTGTAGTTTTCCTATGCCACTTAATATATTCAAATTAAAACTTCTTATTTAACACAATACCATTTGTGTATCTTCATTACTAGACTCTTTCTTCACTCTCCTATGGTTTAATACTTCATCTAGTATAGTGTCCTTTTCCATTTTCTTTCTTTTTTGGGTGTATGGTGGCTGTTCACTAAATTATGTTTATGTTGCTTACCTAACTGAATCTGGGTTTGACGAGCCATTAATTTTGCAATGTTCTCTCCTAGGATTTTATAAATTCATTACATCTGTTCATTTTTCTATATTTGATATTATAATTATGCATGCTACTTCTTTTGAAACAGTCCCATACTTCTTTGTTTTTTGTTTTTTGAGGCAGGGTTTTTCTGTAGCTTTGGTGCCTGCCCTGGAACTAGCTCTTGTAGACCAGGCTGGCCTCGAACTCCCAGAGATCAGCCTTCCTCTGCCTCCCGAGTGCTGGGACTAAAGGCTTGTGCCACCACCACCACCACCCGGCAGTCCTGTACTTCTTGAACATTCTTTCTGCTCCCTTCCTGTCAGTCTTTTTCTCTCACATTTCAGTTTAAAAGTTTCTATTTGTACATTCTCAAGTTCAATATCTCTTTGCTTAGTCATATCCAACATACTATTGAGTACATGAAAGAGAGTCTCCATTTCTATGATAGTGTTTTGATTTCTCACAGTTCCTTTCAAATTTATGGTGCATTACCATTGGACTTTGTGTACACTACTCGTTCCTTTTACATGGCAACAACTTTTCCCATGTTCTCTCAAATTAAATCAATTAAAATAGATATTTAAAGTTTTTCTTTCATTATTTCAATGTCAGTGTCACATATAAGCCTGATTCTGAGCACTGCTCCATCTTTTCTGACTGTATTTTATACTTATTGAGATCCAGGCATGATATAATAGGTAAAAGGAACTGACATAAATATGCTCAGTGGGATGTTTTATACTAATCAGGTGGACTTGGATTGCTTCTGTTTATTATATCTCCATGTTCTAAAGACTTCAAATTCCTCTTATGTCACCCTCCCCCACTATTTAGACTACCTTAAGGGCTATTCAGAGAGAATCTGTATCTTCAAGTTTCTTCAATGGCAATCCATTGTTAGTATATTGAAGTCCTGCTGACAGAATGCACAGAGAGGAAGTGTTTTATAATCTTATCACAATTCAAAGACTTTTAACAAACCTTTGTCCTTGGCCTGTTCAAGATGCTTTTAGTTATCTCCACTTAGGGAGGGTAGAGGGAACTAGGTGAGTGTGTGTGTGAGTGTGTGTGTGTGGGGGGGGGGATGTACTTCTTCCAGATAGAGTAAGGTTATTCCTTGCTGAGTGGAACTTTATTACAGAGAACACTCTGGACACATTTCTCAATATTAATCTTTCTCTGTCCCTAGGAAAGGAAAAAAGCCACAGCAGGATCTTTTTTTTAACAGTTCAGCATGAGAAATTGTGAGGTTCCTAAAGGTAAAGTGCATTAAAATATTGAACCAGGAAAGTTTTATATTCCTATGCTACTCCACAACTGTAGTTATCAAAGTCATCATTAGTTTATTCTTATTGTTTTTTCTTTGTGATATTACTTCTATGAAAGATTTGAGAAAAATCATTGATTTTGAGAAAAGTCCTTGATTTCCTCTTTGTTTAACTTTTCTATAAGATGGGAATGTTCTTCTCCAAGCTTTTTATGTCATGATAGCAATTCCCTATGTCAGAAATTGTGGAAAATGGAGGTTTTCACATTATTTTAAAAACTTTAATTTTGTGTGTTTTAAGTTACAATCAAATTCTAAATATATCTATTATTCCATACTAATATATATGTACACTAAAATGAATTTCAAATATATGCTTGTATATCCCGATAATTTAGATTTAGCTCTAAAATAGATAGAACTTTTGCAAATATTGCTTTCTACTTAATAATGACTACTGTAATTGCTTATTCATTTCAGAAAGCAGCTAGTCTAAATACTGGTTACATTAATAAATAAGTACATTTCTACTACCAGTCTTTTCAAACTGTATTATGAATTATGGTATCCTGTCATCATGATTATTGGGGTAGTTCTGTAATCTCAGAAATCCTAGACACAATTTCTCTTTTTTTTTTTGGTAGAAATTCACCAGTGAATTGCCGCCATTATTATAGTTATTTAATATATAGAGGTAAGATATGATAGAATGCTTCACTCAGAAGACAGGGTTCCTACAAATGACCTTGTTGGTTCAGACAAAAGTAATAATTCCTGATTGAAGCTGTCAGTCCAAGGAAAGTGAGACTTCAGTGCCAGAACTGCCTATGGTTGCAAATAATATTCTCAACTCACCCACATAAAGGGTTACAGCCAGCTTTTCTCCACCACAGTCACTCATTTTCTCACCCAGGAAGATTTTCTGCCCTTCCCTGCTTGAAATAAATAATCCAGTCTATTGAGATCAGATTCCTTTTTATGCCTTTTGTCACTTTACCCTGCCTTAAAAAATCTAACAAGTTATATTATTTAAAATATTATTCTACAGAGTGTAAAAATTGAATAAACACACATGCCATATTCATGTAGTGTATTATTTGATTATTGGATGAGCAAAGAATTGTGTAGATATTGAGTGTTATTCTTAAAAAATATCCCTGGGCGGGCTGGCGGAACCCGCCATGAGAAAAAGGGGCTACAGCTTCTCACCAGCGGGAGGGCACAAGCCACGCTGGCAGTGGTGGCCATAACAGACATATAAACACAGGAAATAGCCATAAATGTTTATTAATAAAGGGGGGGGAGAGAGAGAGAGAGAGAGAGAGAGAGA
>NW_004949134.1:3122303-3123290 GCF_000317375.1 Microtus ochrogaster | reverse complement strand
GAGAGAGAGAGAGGAGGAGAGAGGCAATGCCCCGTGTGTACACAGGGAGAGAAAAGCAGGAAGAGAGAGAGAGAGAGAGAGAGATAGCAGGTGAGATCAGAGATTAAAAAGGAGTGGGCGTGGCTAGGGCAGGGACCAAAAGAATAACATTTCCACATCTTGCTTTTAATAAAAAAGCAAATTAAATGCTCCAGTTTGAAGGAATTGGGGCGGCGAATTCTCAAGACTGCTTCCAGCTGATTGTGGGTGTCATTTTTGGGGGGCGTGAGAGAAGGCTGGGTGCTGGGAACATCCTGGTATAGCTGGTCTCTTTGTTTCTGACCCATGTCAGAGGCATGGAAATGTCTGGTATCTCTTATCCTGTTTAAGGTATTGACAGAACAAAGAACAAAGTTAAATTAAGGGAACTCACGAAAACTCCTTGGGTTTGTGAAAACAGAAGTTTTAGACATATAATGACTGTAGCATAAGAGATAAATTTGGTTGAAATTTGTTGGGTGAGGTCACCTTGCAAAACCTCTCAGCTGTCAAACTGTCAGAGATCTTTGAGAAGGATAAGATTTTACTTGAGTTACTGATTAAAAAATGACAGAGAACTTACTTGGTTGGCACCCAGAGCTACTCTTTTTGGGCCCTCCATGGTCACTGAAGGTTGCACTTGAACTTTTCTGTTTAGCACAGTGCCTGCCAGGCTCCAGAAGATCCTGTGGGCTAAGAAATCTGTAGGAAGACAGGCCTACCTTGACCTGAGCAGCTAGGCTGTCGATTCCATTGATTCTGTCCACGTCTAGAGGTGTTTACTTTAGATGAAAGGCAGGTTTGCCCAATGGTCAGCACTCTGCAGTTGAAGCGAAATGCAGAAGGATGTTGTTCTGCGTGTGTCTGTCTTCTGTCTTCTTTGGAGGGAGCAGAGAGATGCTGCTAGGAGTCAACCTGTCTCTTTTTTGTTGTTGTGAAAGTTTTTAATAATTAAATACTTTGCAGTTT
>NW_004949134.1:3096561-3119858 GCF_000317375.1 Microtus ochrogaster | reverse complement strand
TCCTCCTCCATAACCCCCTGAATAAACATTCAACCTCACCCTGCATGTCGTGTCTATCCATGTTTCTGTCTTCTGCCCACCCGCCATATGTCTCCCTGCCTGGAACCAGCCATTGCTCGGGGACCAGCAGCCAACTCTGCCTGGAGCCCACTGCCTGCTGCAACATGGCCTGCCACCACTGCTCTGACACCAGCAGCCATCTCTGCCTGGGACTGGCTGCTCCCAGGGCCCGCTGTCTGCCACCACATGGCCTGCTGCCACCGCTCAGGCCACAGCTCTGGGACTGGCAGCCATTTCTGCCTGGAACTGGCTCCTCCCAGACCCTACTGCCTGCCACCACATGGCCCGCCGCCACCATTTGGGACCTACAGGATTTCTGCTGCCTAATGCCACTGGGGATCTTGCAGCATTTTTTAAAAAAAAGAATAACATTGAGCTCATATAAAACACTAACAAAATTAATTTCAGCTCATAATAATTGGAAAGCATAGGATAATCACATTTGGTAAAAAAAAAAACGTTTATTGAGTCATTCAATATGCCACAATATTAAGAATGTGACACCTTAAGTACAAAGATCTTAATAAAGAAAAAAATGTAAACCAGGAAATTCTACTTAACATTATCAGAGATTCTGAACCTTCCTCAGTCCACTCACTGCCATTTGAAGGATCTTATAAAAGCTGAAATAAAGTCTTTCTGTACTCTGCAGTATTTAAATGTATCTATGATAATCCAATGTAACAAGACTATCAAAATACAGTTCAGTAAAACTATAAAGGGAAATATGTCACATGTTGGAAAGATATTGTCTCAATATTTTGAAGAAAAGCTATCAAACATCTTCACATTTTATTGTGTATCATATTTCTCTTTTCATTCTACTTTGCTCAATATATCAGGCAAATTTGTGATTGAAGATAGCCATTTGTAAAATTGACCATCTTAGCCGTGGGCTAAGTAGAGATAAAAGGCTTCTGTTGCTCACCTATCTTAAGCAAAGAATTCTGAACCCCTTTAAAACTTTTTTAGTAGGTAATGTTCAAGTTAGTTGAGTCTCAGCAAAAGATATTTCTGCCTCTTAAAGAAAAAACTCAACAGTTTAGTGGAAGAAAATTTTATTTTGTCTTAATCAAGTAACCACAATAATGTTGAGTAATGCTGCTATTTCAAAAGCTAGGACCATAGGCCCCAAGAATCTAGTCCAAATTTTTTTTAAAAAAACCTGTACAAATGTCTATTGTAGCATGATTCTAACTAGACTTATTAAATGAAAAAACAGAGTCAGATATTAGGGGTAAAACCTGAAAGGTCAGAGAATCAGAGCAGCCAGCCACTAGATTTCTTACATCTCACCTTGCTTAGACCAAATCAGGAAGATTCTGTCTCTATGGATGCTAAGACTAAATGCTGTCTCTATAAAACCTTAGACTGAATCCTGAGCTTCTGTCTCCTCCCACCTTATATTCCTCTCTCCCCAGCTATATCGCTTACTGTTTCTGTGATGATATCTTGTTTGTACAAATAAACTTTGCCTGAAGATCAGAGGGTAGAGCTAACCCATGGAAGTCTGGAGGTCTGTATAGACAAACAGAAAGTGATATGGCTTGGCTGGGCGGAGAGAGAAATGATAAGGCAGGAGGAAACAAGAACTTAGTCTCATTTTGGCTGGGAATTAGAAAGGTGGCTGTGGTTTGGCTCTTTTGTTTCTCTGATCTCTCAGCATTTTCCACTATATCTGACTCTGGACTTTTTAGTTTTAAGACTCACTAGAACTCATGCAACATATTATTGCCTAACTTAAAGGCAAGAATTCATGAGAAAGCCATTTGGCCTGTGGCTTTGTAGTCACCAGCAAAGACCAGAGATGTATGCGGGGTTCCTGTAATGATTTCGGCCACATAAGGCTGATAGTTCTAGTTTATAGAGCCATGCACATGCAGGCAAGGCCTTGGGCAGAAGTGCTTGAATGTTAAAGGGCCCTGCATGACCCAAGTGTGCACATGTGTGGTTATGTCTACCATGACTCAGCTAAGCCTTTGTACATATATGTGGTTACACCCACTATGACTCAGCTAAGCCCTTGCACGCATGCGTGAGCCTGTCATTTGTGTCATCTGCATATGACATAGTCAAGCCAAATCCCTGTGCACATGCTCTAGGCAGCTGTTATAAAGCTGGACACACCATCTTTCTCTTTCTCTCCGCACACCAATTCCCCAGGCCTGTACAAAGCCCCTGTAATAAACTCCTAAGTGGGTTTGTTGCATGTTCTGTGTTTCCTTCTCACTTGCACCAGTTAATTTCATTGGTGCCATAAGACTCAGGAGGCTCTCCTGCTCTCAGCTCCTCTCCTGGGTTTGGGATCCAAAACTGGGTATTTTTTTCATAACAATCATATATTCCATATGTCTGAGTGCCATTTCTCTGTACAACACCAACTTCAGTTGGTGAGTTTCCCTCATTCTGGTCAGCTTAACCATTTCTTCAAACCCAAGGAATTGACCGTTGACCTCCAGCAATCTTCTGGTGTTCCTAGGAATGGGGGGACTGCCCCCATCCACAGTTTTTAAGGCTATAGTTGAGTCCATCATTGACATTCATCTCTGGATTGCTTCCCTTAGCTAAAATTGTGTTTGGATGGCTTGGGGCTGGTTCCCCCACCACTGGGGGCCCATGGTTCCTCAGATTCTTCCTTCTCTCTTTTTTTCTTTTCTTTTCTTTTTTCCCCTTGCTGTGAAAGGATACTTGGAGTGGCCTCTGGCCTCTCTGACTTCCAAGTTGCCTCTATCAGATCCAGTCAGGCTGTAATACCCCACCCAGGGGCAGAGGATGTTCTCCCTGCCATTTGTACTGAAAGAACCTTCTACTTCTGCTATGGGTCCTGCAGTGTTCATGCTGCCAAGTCACTCTCTGTTTATATTGGAAGGTGTCTACCTGTAGGCCTTGTGATGTCGTTGTTTTTCATGGGTTTTCATGGTTTTATCTATGGATAACAATCTGTCCAAGCCCATAAAGCCAGCCGCCCCCCTTGGATGCATTTTAGAGGCCTTAAAAGCCCAGGCCTTAATGCCCTACTTACAGATTCCTACACTTGGTCATCTTTGTTCAAAAAATGGCTTAATTACAACTTAGATGGCAATCTAAAGTGTCTGCCTAATGGCACCTTTGATTCCAATATTTTACAGGAGCTTTCTAACTACTGTCAATGCACAGGCAAATGGAAGGAGTTTCCTTACATAAAAGCCTTTTACAATCTAAGCTCTAAGTCTAAGTCCTCTGTCCTTGCAAACTGTTTGCCTGCTCACATGTTCCTGGCTATGCCATCTGTACTGAAAGAACCTTCCACTTCTACTACGGACCCAGCTAATAAACCCCCACTTTTTCAACCTCAGTGGGTAGCTACCCCCATTCCTGTAGTCCCTACCCCTGTCCCTTCAGCTTCTACTGCCGTTCTTTCAGCCCCAGTCCCTACCCCTGTTCCTTCAGTTCCTACCTCCCTCTGCTCTCTCTTTAGTTTCCCCCTCACTAACTGCTCTAGCACCCCCACTGAATAATTTTTCTTCTCTGGTGCCTGGCCACAGAAGTTGCCCAGTTCTTGAACCCACCTGTATCCCTCCTCTCACAGGCTCATGTGCTGCTATGGAATTCAATGATAACCAAGCCAAGCCCACTACAGTTCTCCCATTGCAAGAGGTGGCCTGCTTAGATGGATTGATTAAGGTATACGTTCCTTTCTCATTCTTAGAACTCTCCCATATAGAACAAAAACTGGGGGCTTATATATCTAATTCTACCACTTTCATAAAACAATTCCAATATTTTACCCAGTCATAATCTCAATTTTCATGATATCTATATAATCATATCTAATAACCCACTTTCTGAAGAGCACGGGTGAGTTTAGGAACAGACCAGACTACATGTAGATGAGATTCACCAAACTCATGCAACACACCCTCAGGGTGCAGAGGTTGTCCCCAAGCAGGAACCTCACTGGGACTACAACACTCCAGGTGAGATTTTAGTTAGGGACTGGTTTTTGACTTGCCTCCTGGTAGGTCTTTGTAAGGCTAAAGACAGTAAATTATAATAAACTCTCAGAGGCCATTCAAGATATGAAGGAAAATCCTTCCATATTTTTGGAACACCTCACTAAAGCTCTGTTACAATATACTAAATTAGATCTGGAAACCACTGAGGTCAGACAGTTACTCATGACTCATTTTTTTCTCAGTGCTACTCTGACATCAAGGCTAAACTTAGGCATTTGGAGAAAGGCCCTTTGACCCCACAGGCAGAAATCTTCGAGTTGGCTTTTAAGGTGTACCATGAGAGGTATAAAGCCCACAATCACTGTAACATCCTAGTCATGGCCCTCTGACTGGTTAAGACAACAGACCATCTGATTCATGCTGTCTGTGCTGCTTCCTTGACCCCAGGGCTCAAGAACAACCAGACAAATGTTTCAAATGTGGTAGAACTGGTTACTGGGCCCAAGCATGCCCTAATCCTCATCTTGGTCCAATGAGTCCAATGTCTGAGATGCCATAGGGAAGGACATTGGGCAGTCAATTGTCCTCGTGCACATAGTGGTATCAAGACATAAAACACAGAAAATTCCCAAGTTGACCTTCTATGTCTGGCCATGGATGAGTGAGGCTTCCCAGGCTCCTTTGAACTAACTACAACCGTCATCTTTAACTAGGAGCCATGGGTAGGTATCATGGTATCAGGACAATCCATATCCTTGCTCTTGGACTTTCAGAGCCACATACATGTACTGAGGAAATTCTGGGGGTGTACCACTCTTTCTATTTTCCCTATTGTCAGGGTAGGGAGACAGCCTTATCTACCTCAGCAGACCCTATTGCTTAACTGTGTTTTCAGGGGTGTTTATCTCCCTCATTAATTTTTACTCATGCCAACCTGCCCGGTCCCTCTTATGGGAAGAGATTGTTTTAGCAAAAGGAGGAGCCTCCATTTCATTTGCTCCTTCTATTCACCTTACTCCAGACTTACCAGCAGCTCCACTCCTCCTCCTTCTAGCCTCCCAACCTCCCAACCCCAATGTAACTTTTCCTCTACCAGCCTCCCAGGTGGACCCTGAAGTCTGGAATACCCCAAACCTCTCTGTTGCTAAACACCATTCCCCCATTTTTATCCAATTACAAGATCCTACTAAGTACATTACACAAGCTCAGTACCCCATCTCTTTTCAGAGCACTAGGGGACTTTATCCTATTATCTCTGAACTTTTAAGAAAAAAGTTACTTTGCCGCACCACTTCTTCCTTTAACATCCCTATACTGGCTGTTAAAAATCTCAATGGAACCTATCACCTGGTTCAAGACTGGCACTGCAGTGTGATGTCTCTTCATTCTGTCGTGCCTAACCCCCACATACTTCTTTTCACTATTCCTCGAGGAACCTCCCACTTCTCAGTTCCAGATGTCAAGGATGCTTTTTTTTCCTCACAGCTCTCAATCTCAAAACATCTTTGCCTTTACCTGGGCTGACCCTGACACTCACTTCTCCACACAGCTCACCTGGGCCATTCTTCCCCAGGGATTCCAGGACAGCCCACACCTGTTTGGTGAGGCTTTAGCTTCTGACCTGCTCTCACTATGTCTACCTAAGTCTAAACTCATACAGTATTATATGATATTTTACTTTGTAGTCCATCCTTGGAGATGAGCAAAACTGATACCTCCGCCCTTTTGAATTTCCTGTCCAAAAGGAGCTAAAGAATATCACTTTCTAAGACCCAACTGTCTACCTCACAGATCATTTACTTGGGATTAACTATCACCCCTACACAAAAAGCTATTACCCTAGACAGAAAAACATAACTCAGTCCCTTGCAGTTCCTTCTACAAAAGAAGAAGTTTTGTTATTCCTAGAAATAGCTGGCTTCTTGTGTTCCTGGATCCCCTCTTTTTCTCTCCTTGTTCACCCCTTATATGACGCAACTCTTGGCTCTCTGCATGAGCCCCTTCTTTACTCCATTACTAAACACTTTCAGGGACTCCAACAAACCCTTATCCAAGCCCGAACTCTTCATCTCCCAGATTTAACTTGTCCTTTCTCCCTTTATATAACAGAGAAGGAGGGATATGCCCTTGGGGTACTAGAACACCAGCTAGGGCCTAACTTTTCACCTGTAGCATACCTGTCAAAGAAGCTGGACCTCACCACTCAGGGCTGGGCACCTTGCATATGTGCTTTAGTGGCTGCTGAAATTCTGATTCATGAATCAAAGAAATTAATGTTTGGGTTGCCACCACTGTCTTCTCCCACCACAATCTGTCCCATCTCTTAACTTACAAAGGCTTACAAACCTTACCTCATTCCCAAGTTCTTTCCATCCAGATGACAGTAGTAGAAGATACCACGCTCATTTTCCAATGTTGTCCACCCCTTAATATCTCAAATCTACTACCTCAATCTAACAATTATTATTCCACATCTCATTCCTCTTTAGACATCTTAGTTCATATACTGCCTCACATTCACATACACAGCTATTATTACAGGTAGCATCATTAAACATAGAGCCAGAGGTATAAGGACTGTCAAAAGTCAAGGTGGTAAGAATAATAACAAGTGTGCAGCCCCAAACTCCAAAAACTCACAAAACAAACTTTAACATAACAGGTTCATCACTGACTGGAGCAGTATCTCCTTGATGTTAAGGTAATACCATGATGCTAAAGGAAAACAAGTGCCCTAAGGTTTACTTCAGGTAAAACCTTAAGGGGTCTAATAATTCCCTTTTTCAATAATTTTCACTTTCTTTCCTCTCCCTCTCCACCATCTTCTATTCCAACATTATATCATTGTAATCATAAGGTTTTAATATGTCTAACATTTATTTCTTTTCCACTTTTTTCATAAGCTCCAGGGAGTCAATTGAACCTACCTAAATGGACCAGACTCGCCCAGAATAAGTATCATTTAATTCTTCCCTTATCATTTCTGGTCTTGGGAACTCCTGGGAAATTTCCTCCTCCACTCCCCAAAATAACCCCCCTCTATCTTCCATCTTGAGGCTCTCCTCCCATAATCACTGCGATCTAAAATTTTTTCCAGACATAATTTTCTGGCTTTCCAGCATCTTGCTAGGTTCAAGCTGCCAGCCAGCCAGTTCCACAGAGTCTGGAAAAAAAAAAACGCAAAAGTAATCAGCCATCCCAGGACATGGTCAAGCATCTCAACTAGCTGATGCCCACAAAATCAGCATGAAACAGTCATGAGAGACCTTACAATGCCCCACTCCCACCCATTAAAAGACCTCATACTCCCAATTTTTTTATAATAAACAAAAGTGTGGAATGTAATGATTTCAGCCACAAAAGGCTGATACTTCCAGGTTATAGAGCTATTCATGTGCAGACAAGCCCTCAGGAATAGTGCTTGAATGATAAAGGGCCCCACGTGACCCACATGCATGCATGCATGGTTACATCCACTATGGTTAGGCTTTCTTTTCTCTCACCACCAGCCTCTGAGTGAGTTTGGGATTTTCCTGTTGTAGCCTCTCTGAAACAGTCTCCAGCAGCCACACAAACTACAGAAGCACCTGGATTCCAAACACCACAGCACTGACTCTGCTTTTTCCAAATAATCCCCTGTGCTTTTTTCAAGCAGTCTCTCTCTCTCTCTTTCTCTCTCTCTCTCTTCCATGGGTTGTGGGCTTTACCTATACTCCATCTTCTCAGGATGCCATGCCAAGCTCATGGTTACATGATGGTAGTTGCAGCTTTCCTCTGTCAGGCTGTTCACCACCTGTGTTCTCTGTTCAGGTGTGTTACACCTCACAGTTTACTGACCTTATTTGGGATTTGGCTTTTCTTTTCACAGGAGAAGAAAAGTATGATTACCATCAAAATTAATAAAGATTAGATTTAAGATAGAGACACCCCTTAATTAGAAGAGGTAATATTTAATAAACAAGCATGGGCATTCAATTTAAACTAACTTTAAAACTAAGAAATGCTTTTCATTTGATCAGATATAACTTGCCATAAAGGGAACCTCCCCAAAATTATGGTTGGGGAAGGGTTTTTTTTGTTTTTGTCTTTTTAGGAGAATAAGGGCATCCAACTAAGGAATCTGAAGATCACTGGACAAATGAGACATCTGAAGAAAAAGAATAAGTCATCAAGGTAAAATATTCCAAGATAAAAAGTAAACTGGCCTACTGGTATACCACATTTTCAACAGGATAAAACTTCAAATTTCATAAGTCTTCCAAAATGTTTGTTTCTGCTCTTGTCTACAGACATGTAATGCAAATGTCTTTTGTAGTCCCAGTCCAATTATAAATTAAAGTTGACTTTTGAGTTGTATTGTTCTCTCCTTAAAATCCAAAATCTCTGTATCATGTCAGAAGAGCCACCTGATATGGAACAGAAAAAAATACAAAATTAAAGGGATATTTTATTGCCACTAATCTCATAATCCTTCAGTTCTATTTTGAGTCTTTGAAGCTTTTTTTTTAACTTCTTTGATATCTGATGGTCATGACATTTAAAATGTTTAAGTTTTCTGTAGTAAACCAAGACCATCCCTAGCAGCAACATTTGAAATCCCCAAAGGGAGGATGGGGCCCCACAACAGTTATTCCACCAGGACTATGATTACACCACTAAGCTGAAAAACACTACTTAAAGTTTTGTTTTGGACTTGAAATTGCTCAGAAATATTTTGTGGTGGCTAGCTGAGATGATCCTTCCTTAAAGACTATTTGAGCCGGGACTTGAGACAAGCCCTGCATTTTCCCATTACTTAGAGACTGGAATGGACAGCAATTGATACAGGTACCTCTCTAAAAGTTGACATTCATTCTAAACTTTTCTTTACAGGTTTCCCCAAATAGGCTGCTACCCCCAGACAGCAGGAAGTAAATTTAAGAATATGATACCCACATTCCCAAATGGGGGTTTCTGTGGTCTTTGGTCGTTAAATGGGTTTTTGGATATTTGTTATTGTTTAGGGGGTTTTGTAGATAGAAGTTTCTGTTCTGCATGTCTTATTAAGAAAAGTTACCAAGCCACGTGGCTAAACAAAGAAAAGAATTATTAGTGAATGTAAGTCATAAGAGCTAGTTAATAATAAGCCTGAGCAGTAGCCCCAAAATGTATAATTAATATTAGCCTCTATGTGTTTATGTTGAACTGAATGGCTGTGGGGCTGGACAGGACAGGAATTTCATCTATAGGGATTGGTTACAAATTGTTATTGGTTATGGTCAGGAAGAAAGCTGAACAAATGAAATAAAATTCAAAGTGTTTTAACAAAAAGGGGGTTTAGATATGATAATATATAAGGGTAGATAGTTGAACTACTCTGATAAAAATAAGGGGGATATAGAAATATGATAAAAGGTAATTATTATATCTACTTTTAAACCAAAAAAGTAATTATTCAACATTGACTTGGATTTTTTTGTGTATTGATAAAAAGTTGAGATTATTTTTGTTAGAACATATTGTACATGTATTTGTAATATTGTTCAAGCTGTTGTACTTGTGCAATTTATTTAACAATGTAATGAAATTTTCTAGCCCTTTAAAGTTATTATTACCAAGTGTTTTGTTTAAGAAGGAATTATTGGTTAGTAATTAGTCACCTATTACAATCAAACATAATAATATTAGGTATGTTTTCAAGGTCAAACAGAGATATATTTTAGATAGGCAGGTCATCTTCAAACACTTCAGAGATCTATAGAATATGGCATTTGAGATATTTTAATAAAACAGTTTCTTTTAATTTTATGAGAATGAGACATGTTGGTTCCTGGCTCCAGTGTACTTCAGAGAAGATAATGGGCAGTGAAGAAATTCCACATGGAGTTTACTTTCTTTGTGACAAATGTTAGCCACTGATCAAAAAAGTGTTGTTGCCTTGACTACTGACAGTATGCTATATAAATTGGACAACCAACACACAAAAAGGAAGGATTGTCAAATTTTGCCAAGACAATATAGGACAGCCATTCAAAATATCCTTCATAGAAAAGTCTGTCAGACATGCTTGATCTATATGCCAAAGGTGGATGTCCCAACGTTGCACAGGAACCTTAGAAATCTGTCCAGGCAGTCCACTGTTTCTGTCATTTCTCACATTTTTTTAGAATTCAATTGCTCATACTACCTGTTTTTTCAGTTAATATTATCTCTTTCTTGGAACTCTGATGGAGTTGAGGATTTTATAGTTATAATTTTCCTTGTTACCAGATTTTAAAAGGAAATTCAATAAAGTAATATAAAGCAGATAAGGTTCAGAGCCATAAAAAGATAGTTTTGATAATGCAAGTTAGAAAAGAAAGTGAATTAGGTACAACATTTGGACTCACCAAGATAGAATAAATGAGTGATTTTTCTAAATTTGTTAACTGTTAATGGATGAGACATTTTTGATGTATTCATTGCCTGTATATCTTGCAAATAATTATACATAGTGTATATGGCTTTCTGTTATTAGTTATTCTATTTTAACTTTTAGACAAAAAGGGGAAATGTGGTGATAGCTTATTTGTACAAAAAAAAGCTTGCCTGAAGATCAGAGGGCAGAGCTAGCCACTAACTAACCTTAGATGTCTGTAGTTCTGTACAGACAGACAGGAAGTGATATGGCTGAATAGACAGAGGAAGTGACAAGGCAGGAGGATATAGAAGTGTAGAAGTTAGCTCAATTCAGGAAATAACCAGGCTAGATAAAAGATAAAACAACTATATTATTGTTTATTATAAGGGAAAAAATTCATGAAACAGGAATGAGAAGTCTAAGCTCAGCTGTGCTGCAAGGGAACAACACACATAGAGGGCACCTGGGCTAAGTGCTGTTATTTGCCAGGTCTCAGAAAGCCACACCTTAACTTGGTTCCACCTTTTAAAGATAATTGGTTGGCAAAGATTCCCCATCACCTCTCCCTTTTGTCTAAGTAAGAGCAATCCAAACCCAATACAAAGCTATATACAATAGGAACAGATATCAAATATAAAATTACAACCAACATAAACAACATTAAGCAAGGAAAACATGATAAATGTTTTAATAGACATTCTATTCCAAAGAGTCTAAGTCTTACATCAGAAATAAGCTTGGCTAAACCATAAGAGAATGTAACTCTGACTATCTAATCTTCAACCCCATTGACAGCTTGAGAAGGGAGACAATATTTCTTGAGTAAGCAAGAAGTGCAATCAAGCAGCTTCCAAAGGGAGTAGTATATGATAGAGACAATTGGCTACCTGAGCAATCAACCAAAGTTTCATTTGCAATGTTGAAACAACCAACATTGACTAAATCCTAGCATAACTGACAGGGCATTTTTAAAGGCAGGATTTTTTTTAGAACCATCTTTCCCTGTCTTGGTGAGGTTTGACAGTCCTTTTTCTTGTGTCCTGTTTATCCAGTCTGGATAACATGTACTTTGTCAGTGGTTGAGGCATGGGCAATTCCTTGCCCAAAAGTCAATTGTGCCAAGAAGAAAACAAACTGAGTTAAGTGTCTTCAGTGCTCAACATTCTCTTGGGAATAGATTGGTACTGTCAGGAGCAATCATGTCTCTAGTTAACCGAACCCTAAGTTATTTAAATGCCATGTTTTACATATCCTTGAAGTGATTGAAGATTACCTATCTAGGCAGAATACAATTACTATGTATCTAAAGAACCTAATTAATCTGACTATATGTATAAGAAACATAACTATCTACCTATAATATTTAATACCTGTATAACTTAAAGAATTCATGTCAGAATATTAAATAATCTATAAACAAGTGTGCAGTAAATGAGGACAATGACCTCAAAATGTAAACAATGTATAAGTATTTTGATCAGATGTAAGAGTAATATATAACACAATATGAAAATAAATCCTAAAAATTGTATCAATATACAAAATGTCCTACATATAGGTAGAAACATTCATGTATACAATCTGACAGAATAATTTTGAATAGATGTACAAATATTATAAACAGAAATTACAAATATAATTTGAATTTGTATCAATATATAAAAACTATACTGATGTAAATTATCCATAAATAATAAATCACAACTATTTACACTACTACCCACTATTATTATTAGGATGAATAAGTTCAAACTAAATTATCTATTATCTGATTCAATTTTTTTGAGCTACTCCATAGGTTGAATAACCTTGTTGTTAGTTCTAAGATCTGTTACATTTTTTTTAAATTTTTAGATTGTTTTTTAACAACAAATACAGGGGAATTTTAGGGGCTGAAAGATTTCTTTTATATTTTTTATTATATATACAGTGCCTGAATGTATGCCTGCAGGCCAGAAGAGGGCACCAGATCTCATGATGGATAGATGTGAGCCACCATGTGGTTGCTGGAAATTGAACTCAGGACCTTTCGAAGAGCAGTTAGTACTCTTAACCTCCGAGGCATCTCTCCAGCCCCGGCTGGTAGATTTTTTAATATGGTGAGTATCCAGTTGTTCTTGTACCAGCTGTTTAAAAGCCTGTGACTTTTTTTGTGTTAGAGGCCATTGCTTAATCCATATTGTCTTTTAGTTAAGTCAGAGCCATTAATACTTCTGAAGGTTTGACGATTGCTTTGTGTTTTTGTACAATCTAAATGGCTAGTGACCTTTGTCTATAATATCTTTTAATATTTGCCGCACAAACATAAGTTTTGGGGGCTGTAGGAATGTTAATTTGGGTATTTTATTGTTGTAATATGTCACCACCCCACAAATTTACTGTAATATTAGCTATATAGGGCCTCAGTCTTTTTATTAATATCTTTTGGCCCTATGTATTTAACCCATCTTGTGTTTTGTTTTACTAGAAATAGGGATTTAATTCCTAGGAACTGAACATTTGTCTCATGAAGAGGTAAATTTGGAAGCCAAGATTTTAGAGTAATGATACATCCACACCCATGTCTAGCAAGCCTTTAATAAAAAATGCCATTTATATACACTTTTAGATTTGGTCTTTGATTATTTATAGAAGTCTGTCAGAATATATGTTTTCTATGTCCTACTGGAGTTTTTAATTTATCCTTTACATTTATTTTATCTTCTAGAACAATATTTTTTTTACAGTAGGTACCTAATTTTTTAATTTTTTTGGAGAGATATTTTTATAGTAATTGGAAATTATTGGACCACATTTGTTATGGGGCCTGTGAGAGGCCCCCTAAGTAGTTTTTCAACAGTATCAGGTTGTCTTGTCTGTCTTTTGTTGACCTACATTTATTCGTCCAATGTCGGCCTTTGCCACATCCCCTACATATACCTGAAGGCTGAGTCCTATTATTGCCGTTTCCTGAGAAGACATTATTTCTAGGATTTTTTTGGTCTACAATCTCTATCTAGATGTCTTATTTTACTACAATTAAAGCATTTGGTATTTTGATGTTTTCTTATACCATTGGAAATTTCTTTTCCTACCCAAGCTTTATCACTATAGTTAAGTGTCTCAACATTTATTGTATGTAAGATTCATTTATCCATTGGTGTTGTTCTGACCTACAAAGACCCAAGGATCTTCATGCATTTTAAGTTGGCATTTTTAAAAGCCATATATTTAATTAGTACACATTTAGCTTTTGGGTCTGTTACTCCTGTTTGCACAACCTTAGTTAATTTTTGTAAAAAGTCACTAAAGGGTTCTTTCTGACCCTGTTTAACCATAATATAGATTTTTTTTTGGTTATTGAATCCTGTCCCAAACATTTAAAGCTTCTGTGCTATACAGTGACAAGATGTATTCATTGTAAAGAGCCTGATCCTGCGGCTCGGCATGTTGTCCCTTGCCCAGAATTTAATCTTGGGAAATCTCAAGTCTGTTTGCTTATTTCTGTTGTTTTAATTTTTTTTTTTTGCTTCTTTTCTCCAATAACACTTATCATATATCTTACTTGTGGTTGAGTTTGAGCAGGAGTAGGTGCAATAACTGTTACCTGCCAGTAGGTGTTGTGGCACATTTGTAGCCATATGGCCAGCTTGAAACTGATTTTAGCATTAAATACTGAAAGATATGTTCAAATTTAAAACAATTATTCATTGTAAATTATAGACTGTGCACTCTCTGGAAGTCTCTGACTGGTCAGCAGCTTCACAAGCACAAAAACAAGAAAGAAACGCCAAACAAGACACCTGGGGAATCCTGTGTCCTGCCTGAACTTCTGTGAGTGCTGGAAAAACTGGACCCAGAAGCCAGCTGCACAGTCACAAGTGGCCAAGGTGCTCTGAGAAATTTAATGAGAAAATATGAAGGGACTTGGCGAGTGGCTACTCAGGGCCACTGAACAGGAATTTTATACCCAAATAAATGTCACGGAGCCTGATCGTGGCTGGCTAGAGCCGCGGAAGACCCAAGCCCCACAATTGTGCGGAGACTGTAAATGTTAGCTTGATTTGGGAAATAACCAGGCTAGCTAAAGATAAAACAATTATATTTTATTTATTATAAGGATAAAACTCACAAAACAGGAACAAGAAGTCTAAGCTCATCTGTGTTATGAGGGGACCACTCAAAGTGAGGACACCTGAGCCTGATGCTGTTTTTCTCTGCGTCCCAGAAAGCCATATCCTAACTTGGTCCCACGTCTTAATGAAATTGGTTGACAAAGATTCTCCATTATAGGAGCTCAGTTACTTTTTGGCTGGAAGTAGAATAGGAAAGGTGACTGTGGTTTTACTCCTTCATCTCTCTGATCTCTCAGCATTTCCCCAATATCTGACTCTGGGTCTTTATTATTAAAACCTACTAGAACTCATGCAACATGTTTCTACCTCCCTAGTGTTGGGATTATTGGTGTGAGCCACCACTGCTTAGCTCTGTATCTCTTTTAGACTGATTCAATCATGTGTAGCCCAAATTGGCCTTGAACTCCTGGCAATCAATCTGCCTCTGCTTCCTGAGTGCTGGGATTAAAGTTGTGTGCCACCAATGCCTGGCCTCTATGGCTAGCTAGTGTGGTTAACTCCACAGTTTGATCTTCAGGCAAACTTTATTTGGAAAGCACAAACAAAATACCACGACAATCTGTCATCTTCTTGTCAACTTCAGGATATTAAGCAATTGATTTAGGAAGTAGGTTTCATATCTACAGCAATATTGAGTCCTGAAACTAGGAAAGTATAAGGCCTTGAGTGGTAGATGTATAAATGATCCTAAACACATCAAATGGGGGGGGGGAATGCAAGTCAAATAATCCCAAGATAACTCTGAATATATTATTTTAATTTTTTTTCTAAAAGTGTAAACTAATGGAACAGGAATGGTGAGGGGGGGGTCCAACATCAAGATGTGGAGTGTGTAAAGAGAGAGTAAAGCATTCAGGACCATTGACTTTTGTTACCCCAAACCACACCTCAAGCTGGTCCAGCCTCTCAAAAGCCATTGGGTGATGGACGATCCCTATCATATAAAGAACTGCTATATGGAAATGTAGTCATTAACAGGAAAGCTCATAGCAAATGGATGTAGAACAGTGGTACAGTTAGAATTTGCCTATTTAGGTGATGAACAATATCTAGTGAAATGATCATAGCAAATAATAGCATATCTAAATTGGAAATTCAGGCAATTGTTTACACATTTAAGCACATTTTTTCAGTTAAAAACAGATTTGAAGATAAAGGCTAGAGAGATGGATTAGAAGATCTTCCAGAGGGTCCAGGTGTGCCCACATAGCACCTCACAATGAGCACTTTCAGGGAATCCAACCCCTTTTTCTGGCTTCCACCAGCACTACGCATGCATGTGGTGAACAGACATACATGTAGAAAAAATACCCATACACAGAATAAAAATGTTTTTAAAATAAATATCCAAAGAATTTAGGCTCATGGAGTTGAAGAGATAAGAAAAAAATAATAGGTGCAATTGAGATGGTTGAGACTTGGTGAATGGATAGACATGCAAGAGTTAACTTTAGAAAAAGAACATTAAAATATATGTAGAAATTTTATTTGGGGTCCTTGGCCAGTTCCTAAATTAAACAGATAGTCAATGAGATTCTGAAAGGTTAAACAAATAAATACATGAAAAATCTTGAGATACAAACAGAGATTCCATAGGGAACTCATTTCTGTGGAAAAAAGGAGAGTCTTGACCCATTTGAAAAACCTTGAGGAATAAGTCAGATTTTTAGTTGAAACACCAGAAAGGATAATCCCTAGGCACAGTACCAAGTATTAAATCTAATAATGTTAGAACTGAGGCAATCTCTCTGTAAGAGAAAGATCACATAAGGAAATGCCTCTAAAGCCCTCTATCTTATTCCAAACTCTATTAAAAAAATACCAGACACAGAAAAGGTGAGAGTAGATGAAGCTATGAATGGAATATACTGAAAAGAGAGTTTTGAATAACAAAATTTCAGAGTAACCACAACTACTGTTATCAAAGGTATGCAAAAGATTATTTAAATTACGTAGAAACAAATGTTGAATGTTCTGGTACTTTTCTGTGCTCCTAGTTGTTTCTAGAAAAACACTTCAACCTTTTTTTAAATTTATTTATTTATTAAGGATTTCTGCCTCCTCCCCACCACCACTTCCCATTTCCCTCCCCCTCCCCCATCAAGTCCCTCTTCCTCATCAGCTTGAAGAGCAATCAGGGTTCCCTGACCTGTGGGAAGTCCAAGGACCACCCACCTCCATCCAGGTCTAGTAAGGTGAGCATCCAAACTGCCTAGGCTCCCACAAAGCCAGTATGTGCAGTAGGATCAAAAACCCATTGCCATTGTTCTTGAGTTCTCAGTAGTCCTCATTGTCCGCTATGTTCAGCAAGTCCGGTTTTATCCCATGCTTTTTCAGACCCAGGTCAGCTGGCCTTGGTGAGAACACGGGATGTACTCACTCATATTTGGTATAATTTTAATTATAATGGATTTTTCTATTCATTAACTTCATGAAATTTGTTTACTTATGCACATGAGTTCCAGTTAGCTACCACTTAGTAAGTAAAATACTAGACACTGAGATGTAACTATTACGTCACCTCATTGTTAGGCTAAGAGTTCAATATTATAAACTATAGAATAGTTTGAACTGGGAAAATAGAACATTACAAGTGACAAAATACAGTAAGTGTTAAAAGCATCATATGTACTGAGAATTTTAAGGAAAAAGATATATAAGAAATTTCAGTAACTATCATCATCATCAAAGAGCATTTAAGGGCCAACCTGCATCTGGAAAGTTAGAAATTCTGAAAAACAAATTAGATGGTATGCTGCATTTTGTATAAAATATGTTTTTATGTTTTACAAATAAATAGTTAACAATTTATATTCAGATTATTGAGAAAAGTAATCATATCATCTGGGATTTTAATTTAGCATATAATCATTACTGAGACTTCTGGACCTTTGGAATTTCAGGAATAACACAGAAGTATAACAGAAGATGGAATATAAATATAAAAACAGTAATTTAATTTTATATTTTGGAATAAAAATTTTCTACAATCCACTAAACTGTCATTCTGAACGCCATTTCATAGGGTTCTCAATTTTAGAGGGTGTAAGAAAAACATAATTTGACAATAGTTTTTTCTTAGGCATAAAAATTACATTGAGGCTCAAAACCTGCAAACTTATCATAAAAATGACAGAAGAACTGTTTTGGGGTTTCAGAAAAGACATAAACCTGAATTCCAAGGGACAAACTGACAAGTTGAAAGATTTAGGAAAAAATAGTGTCCAGAAAAAAAACCGCAAGTGAAAAAGTTTATGAAGAAACTTGCTTTATTCAAAATTCCAGGAAGAAAGAGGGGGCTAATGTGGTTAGAGCTTAGAGAACAAGTCAGGAATGAAAATATATGAGGCCATAGACATAAGAACTTGAGATTTGATTGGAAGTCGTGCATGGTGACCCACAGCATTAATATCCACACCTGGAAAACAGGAACCCTAACCTCTGTGAGGTGAAGGCCAGCTTAATCTATATAGTGAATTGAAGGACACTGGGGCTACATAGTAAGATGTTGCCTTTAAAGACAACAAAAAGAAGTCATCAGAGAATTTAAGAATAGGACGTGATTGTTACACTGTAAAATTTTTAGGTTTTATATATCAATATCTATTCGTGTACATCTGGCTCTGTTTTGTCTATTTTGGATTTTTTTTGTGATTTAGTCTCCCAGTCTCACTATATAGCCCAGTCTGGCCTCAATCATTGGATCCTCTTTTGCCTATCTCCAGAGTACTGAAATTACAAGGACAACACATAACATCAGGCTCCTTTTTAGACTTTGTTAAATGGAATACTATAATTTTTATTTAACTTGTTTTGCTGAAAATTATATATGTAACATCTAACCATGCTCTTGTAAATATTAATATGTTCACAACTTCTGTTTCTACCATGTATAAAATTATGTATAAATCACATTAACTAGAGATATATTATGCATAAAGCAGATATAAATATTCTTAGACATATCCACAGGTAAATAGCTTAATTTGTCTTGGATATAAAATCGTAGATTACAGGTGAGCAGATGCCTACATTTTAGGAAATACTGTTAAAAAGTTTCTGAAAATAAATTAACAATCTGTTACATTAGTAGGATATGAATATTTTGGTTATGCTACTCTCTGGCATTATGTAATACTAAATTAAAATATTCTTTAAAGTGTCATAAATTTAATACATACTAATAGATGTGACTTTTCAAAATTTAATATATTCAACATTTTATAAATGCTTCTTTTTAAGCTTATACCTTAATGAGCTTTCATAGATGGAAACAGTCAAAAAGTCATAGCACAATAAAGAAAGATGGCATTTTTCTACAGCAAAGATTCTTTGCTACATTCAACTGATATCCTGAAAACTTGAATAAGGATAAATTAAAAAGCAGTGGACACATTTGTTTGATGGGAAAAAAAGTTAAGACAAGAGAGTACTCAGGAAATAATACAGTTGTTACTCACTGCTCTTATCTGGGTCTGTACTGACAGAGATAAGAGGAAAATGTTTGGGAGAAGATTGAAAAAAATGTGTGCCCTGTGGAAGAAAAAAGAGGGAATTTTAAACTACAAAAAAAAGAATGCTATTGAGGAAGCAACTGTAATTGTCAAAAAATAAACACTATTAAAGAAAACTAACAAAATGAAAAACTAAAACAAGTCACATGCTTCAAACATACAATGTCATCAAAAGTAAACATTCTCTTTACAAAAGAAAAGAATGAATAAATAGTCAGCTATGGTGGTGCTAAAGAAGACCAAAGCCTTGCCAGGCAAACATTTAAACCTGCAGTGGTATATGGCCTCTTGAGACATATTGAAATCAACTGGGCTCCAGAAGGCATGGAACTACTGTCTGTAATGTTTTTGAATTGCTGCACTTACAGTCTTTTTCTTGTGTTAGCTCCACTCCTTACTTCTTATCTTCCCCAGTAAAACTCAATTTTAAGCTTTTCATGACCCTGAAACCTTAAGCATCCTAGGATCTCCATTTAAAATTAACTCTCCCCTTCATATCTTTATATAGTGTCCCTTCAGTGTTTCCTCCCAAGTATTTTCACACTGTGGTAAAGTGTTGGCCTCTGGGGCCCTTTGAACATAAGTTTCCATGAGCCCCTCAATCTTGTATCTATGATGTTGCAAAACAAGTTCCAAATGGCTCCTGCTACCAAATTCTGCTGCAAGTTCAGGGTGGAGCCAGGTTTCCTGGGAGCAAAGATGTAATGACACCTTTATGCCCAGAAAGCTATTTTCAAACAAAGTGACCTTTCAGTTGCATTTATGATTTAAGGTATTTTATTTGAAATGAATTATGTTTTTTTAGAAGATGGATCCTTACATTGGTAATTTCTTGGCTTCTATGTACCTTTTCTGTTTGTTTAGTGCAGAGTAGGGATTTCTTTGTAACAATTACAAGTATTTTTCATTATATACTTTGTGGCATTAAGTTCTCTTGAGCACTTCTTTAAAAAAAAACCCATTTTAAGTATTTTTCTGGTCCTCTTGTTGCTTTTTCACATAGACCTATATAAGAGTAGTGAGTAATCGACATACCATAACCTAAATTCTCTCTTACCTTGAAATTTCTTCTACTAAACACAGTAGTTCATTACAAATTTAACCTCATCTGAGCTCTCAAGATAAAAGCAGAATGCAGTTATTCTTTGCTAGATCCTGACAAAATGGCCTCTAACCCAATTACCAAGAGAGTCCTTATTTCCTTCTAAAACATTATAAGTCGGGTCTTCAAAATCCACATTTCTTTTAATCTTCTGGTCTTTCAAACACTCAAAAGAATATCCCTTTAAACTCTTCAGACAGTATTCAAGGGATTTTTCTACCTTGAGTTTCCAAACAGTTCTAAAGGCCCAAGAATCACAAGATGAGGTTTACTATGAATGTTCAGATATATTAAGCAATCCTCTACATCCAATAACAATTTTCCATAATAGTTACTGTTCTCATTGACAAAAACAACAACCTATGGAAGAGGGTTTATTTTGACTCATAGTTTTAAAATACAGACGATCCTGAAGAGAAAGCTCAGGGAAGCAAGAAGCTGAAGCAACTAGTTACATAGCATCTTCAGTCTGGAAACATATTTATTAATTCAAGTGTTCAGCTCACTTTCACTTGATTTTTTGTGCCTGAGTCCACCAGCCTTTCACATTCAGTCCATGACTCTTGCCCATGGAATGGTACCATAAATGATTATGATTAGTCTTTTTCACAGCATTGAGACTGGTAACTAACATATAACCATCACATTTAAGACTAAAGAACAAATTTACATATAATAGCTACCCTAATTAAAAGTGCTATTGCTGTGATGAAGCACCATGACCAAAAGCAAGTTGTGAAGGTAAGGGTTTATTTGACTTTAACTTTCACACCACAGTTCATCATTGACAGAAGTCATGACATGAACTCAAACTGGGCAGTATTCTGGAAGCAGGAGCTGGTGCAGAGGTCACAGAAGAATGTTGATTACTAGCTTTCTCCTAATGGTTTGCTCACACTGCTTTCTTATAGAACCATGATCACCAGGTCAGGGATGGTATCACCCAAAATGGACTGTGCCCTGCCCCATCAATCACTAATTAAGAAAATGCCTTACAACTGAATCTCATGGAGGCATTTTCATCAACCGATGTATTATCCTTTCATATGACTCTAGTTGACATAAATTGAGCCAGCACAACTTCCATTCCAAAGTCCAGAAATCAGAAATGCATCAATTATGTGTTACTGATATTGAAGGAGGTAATATGAAAATAAAAGAAAAAATACAGGGATCTTCGAAAGCAGATTGTCCTTTATTCACAGCAGTGAAGGACACTAGACATCCTAGGGAACTGGAGAGTGTATACGGGCGTTTGGGGTTTTAAAATGCAGATAAAGTGAATTTGGGAGTGGAAGATCCCACCTGCAGGTGAGTTACCCTGCAATCTCAAATTGGTAAATAGAAAAGGAGGTTGGTATGCTCCTCCTCACCTATCAGAAGTTTCCTTTATTCTAACAGCCAAATGTTATCAGTCAAGTCAACCCTCTGTCAGGAGTTTCTCAGTCTTTCTGAGGATTTTAGATGGTTAAACCTTCACTCTCCTCTTTCAGATATGGATATCACATCTTGTGGTCTAGAGAAATAAGAAATCCAAGGGTATGATGTATTTCCTTTTTTTAAAGCCACAATACAATTTCAGGAAGTAAGAAAAAATGAAATAAATTCTAATATTAGAAATATGGATGAACCAGATGGTGGTGGTTCACACCTTTAATTCCAGCACTTGGGAGGCAGAGACAGGTGGATCTCTGTGAGTTGAGGCCAGCCTGACCAGAGCTAGTTCCAGAACAGCTAGGTTTGTTACATAGAGAAACCCTATTTTTAAACCCTCCCAAAGAAAAAAAACATAAATGAGAGTGAAATATTCAAACTCAAGCTTGCAGTACCAGAATGGTAAATGAGTTGAGTATTATTAAGAATATAATCTGTGAACGCCTTTGATTAGATTTCAATGGTGTGGAATAATCCTCTTGTACACTGTAAAGATTTGTCACTTGAATTGCTTTAATAATATGCTGATTGTCCAGTAACCAGACAGGAAGTATAGACATAGTGAGTAAACTAAGTATGTTGGGAAGGAAGAGGGCAGAGTGAGTAGTTACCAGCCAGATGCATAAGAAGCAGAAGATGAATGTGCCACAGTAATAAAGATACTGCAATGCGTAAGAACATAAAAAAGGAATATGGGTTATCTTAAATCTAAGAGTTAGCTAGTATCAAGCATGAGCTATCATCTGAGCACAGAGCTTCTGCGGGACACAGAAACCTCCACTTATCTATGGCACCCAACATAGGGTCAAAATTTCCACATAAAAATTGAGAAAGCTAAAAAAATATTCTAAACAGACAAAAGAACAAAATCAAGCACAGCTTCTTCATAGCACCTTTTCTCAGGTGGGCTCTGTGTGCTGGAGATGAGCAGAAGCACTGGTACTTTAAGATATGGATTCCTCACTCAGTGTGAGCTGCAAAAGAGCACAGCTCTTTTAAGAGACCCTGCTACCAAACACTAAAATGTAAAATGCGTGCAACTCAGAGGTAGCATGAACTCAGAAACTTCGCAGAACTGGGATGATAAACATGGCTCTAGCCTGTACCCCTGCCATGAGACTAGGCTCTCAGGTACCAAAGGAGTAGTTAGAGCCAGCTGCTGAAGCCACCACTTTTTTTTGGTCCTAGCCATACAGATTAGCAGTTTAAAGATTGATGCAGTTAAAAAAAAAAGAAAAGGAGGATACACAATATATGCAATATAGACATATTCAGACAAAAGAAACCTCTGACCAGGTTACAGTATGTTTAAAAATATATATTGGCATGGGAGAGAAAAGTAAAAGGGTAAAGAACACCTTTAAAAAAGAAATAGAGTAACAAAAATATAATAAGCCACATAAAGATAGAAAATACACAAAAAGTCTGGATTATGTATATTATTGCAATGTCTTTAAATTCTTGACTGCTTCCTTTATCTCAATCATCCTGTTTCCCCAAGTTCCCCCCATCCTCCCCTTCTCACTTTTCTCTCCCCATCTCCTCTTACCCCCAACCCACCCCACACCCAAGATTCCACTTTTCTCCCCAGCAATTTTGTCTATTTCCCTTAGCCAAGAGGATAACTATATGTTTTTCTTTGGGTTCACCTTCTTATTTGGCTTCTTTAGGTTCACCAATTGTAGACTCCATAACCCTTATTTATGGCTAGAAACCAATTATGAGTGAGTACATCCCATGTTCATCTTTTTGGGTCTG